>NC_084757.1:33841052-33891052 GCF_033978785.1 Entelurus aequoreus
CCCTCATAATGTAGACAAAATAATAGGTGTATAAATGACACAATATGTTACTGCATACGTCAGCAGACTAATTAGGAGTCTTTGTTTGTTTACTTACTACTAAAAGACAAGTTGTCTAGTATGTTCACTATTTTATTTAAGGACTTAACTGCAATAATAAACATATGTTTCATGTACCCTAAGATTTTTTGTTAAAAATAAATCTGTGAGTGGGGGGTTCTCCTGGTGCCGACAGATCTCTCGGGAGCCCGGTAGACAGGCTTGAGCACGTCTTTTATTGTCATATATATGTCAGAATTGCTTTCCAGCAGTCTCTGTCTCATCCGTGTGTGTGTGTCTCTCTCTCTCTGGCTCCAACTCCAACAACGTGTCTCGTCCCGGCTGCTGCTAATAAGGGCGACAGGGGATTAGATAATAATCCGAAGCTGGGCAATCTACTCTGACTTCGAGGCCGGTCCTTACACACCCCATTCCTGCAGGAGACGCGCGGACCACGCCCCCCTCCACAAAAGCCACAAATGACATTTTTTGTGGTATGTATGATCCTGTCACTACTTGGTATCGGATCGATACCCAAAGTTGTGGTATCATCCAAAACTAATGTAAAGTATCAAACAAGAGAAGAATAAGTGATTATTAAATTTTATCAGAAGTGTAGATAGAACATGTTGAAAGAGAAAGTAAGCAGATATTAACAGTAAATGAACAAGTGGATTAATGATCCATTTTGACAGTTTGTCCCTCATAATGTTGACCAAATAATAGGTAGATAAATGACACAATATGTTACTGCATACGTCTGTAGACTAATTAGGAGTCTTTTTTGTTTTTTTTTGTTTTTTTACATTTATTTTAAACAACATAAAAAAAGACACAAGATACACTTACCATTAGTGCATCAACCCAAGAAAACCCTCCCTCCCCCATTCACACTCATTTACACAAAAAAGAGTCTCTTTCTGTTATCAAACAACTTCTGGTTCCTACAATATAGAATAATACAGTCTGCAAGGGATAAAAAAGCACACATGATTGTGTGTGTTGCTGGTCCACTAACATTTTCATGAATTACTATTTTTTATGTAATTGTTTTTATATTGCTTTACTTTCTTTTCTATCCAAGAAAAATTTTTATTTTTTTATTTTTTACTTTTATTTTTATTTTTTTATTTTTTCATTTATTTATCTTATTTTATTCCACTTTAAAAAAATAATAAAAAAATAGGACAAAATAATAGGTGTATAAATGACATAATATGTTACTGCATATGTCAGCAGACTAATTAGGAGTCTTTGTTTGTTTACTTACTACTAAAAGACAAGTTGTCTAGTATGTTCACTATTTTAATAAAGGAATTAACTGCAATAATAAACATATGTTTAATGTACCCTAAGATTTTTTTGTTAAAATAAAGCCAATAATGAATTTTTTTGTGGTCCCCTTAATTTAGAAAAGTATCAAAATACATTTTGGTACCGGTACCAAAATATTGGTATCGGGACAACACTAGTATCGGACCATAAGAACAAGAGCAGACAGAAGGTATTAGTCTATTGTCAATATTCAAGAGAAAGTACCATGTATTAGAAGAGCGGTCTAAAGACGGGTTGAGACAGCAATTAACATCTCCAAGGACAAGATAGGTAGAATTTAAGTTCAGACGGGAAAAAAAACTTCTAGAAAAATTCTTCGTTATCCCAGTTAGGACCATAAATATTAGCTAGAGCAGGGGTCACCAACAGGTAGCCCGTAAGGACCAGATGAGTAGCCCGCTGGCCTGTTCTAAAAATAGCTCAAATAGCAGCACTTACCAGTGAGCTGCCTCTATTTTTTAAATTGTATTTATTTACTAGCAAGCTGGTCTCGCTTTGCCCGACATTTTTAATTCTAAGAGAGACAAAACTCAAATAGAATTTGAAAATCCAAGAAAATATTTTAAAGACTTGGTCTTCACTTGTTTAAATAAATTCATTAATTTTTTTTACTTTGCTTCTTATAACTTTCAGAAAGACAATTTTAGAGAAAAAATACAACCTTAAAAATGATTTTAGGATTTTTAAACACATATACCTTTTTACCTTTTAAATTCCTTCCTCTTCTTTCCTGACAATTTAAATCAATGTTCAAGTATTTTTTTATTTTTTTATTGTAAAGAATAATAAATACATTTTAATTTAATTCTTCATTTTAGCTTCTGTTTTTTCAACGAAGAATATTTGTGAAATATTTCTTCAAACTTATTATAATTAAAATTCAAAAAAAAAATTCTGGCAAATCTAGAAAATCTGTAGAATCAAAATTGAATCTTATTTCAAAGTCTTTTGAATTTCTTTTAAAATTTTTGTTCTGGAAAATCTAGAATAAATAATGATTTGTCTTTGTTAGAAATATAGCTTGGTCCAATTTGTTATATATTCTAACAAAGTGTAGATTGGATTTTAACCTATTTAAAGCCAAATATTGCAAAATGTATTTCCGTGAGAGCCATATAATATTTTTGTAGCACTTTAGTATGGGGAACATATTCACCATTAATTAGTTGCTTATTAACATGCAAATTAGTAACATATTGGCTCTTAATTAGTCATTGTTAAGTACTTATTGTACTTATATGTATCTCGTGCGCACGAGAAACTTTCTCGTGCGCACGAGATACATGTCTAAAAAATATAAAAATCCCCATGTCCCTTTAGGGGCTTCGTAATATTGTTATAATTATGAGATTAAAAAAAAGTTGAAATTGTGAAATCAAAAGTCATTATTAAGCTAAGAAGTCCAAATTATGAGATAAAAAGTCGAAACTGAGGGATAAAAAAATCGAAATAATGACATTAATAGTCATGATTATGAGATCAAGTTGAAATTATGGGATACGAAATCTAAAATATGAAATTAATAGTCATGATTATGAGATAAAAAGTCATAATTGTAAGATAAAAGGTCATAATTACAGGATTTTAAGTCATTATTAATATAAGATAAAAGGTCATAATTACAAGATTAAAAATCAGAATTATGAGATAAAAAAAAACGTTTGAATTATGGGATAAAAAGTCATAAATATGAGATTTTAAAAAGTTATAATTATTGAGATAAAAGGTAATTATTATAGGACAAAAAGTCATAATTATGAGGTAAAAAGTTAAATTGAGATAAAAAGTCATAATTATTGGGCAAAAAGTCAAAATTATAAGATAAGGTCATAATTATGAGATACTTTTTTTAAATTATGATATTGTTATAATTATGAGATTTAAAAAAAAGTTGAAATTGTGAAATAAAAAGTCATTATTAAGCTAAAAAGTCCAAATTATGAGATAAAAAGTCGAAACTGAGGGATAAAAAAATCGAAATAATGACATTAATAGTCATGATTATGAGATCAAGTTGAAATTATGGGATACGAAATCTAAAATATGAATTAATAGTCATGATTATGAGATAAAAAGTCATAATTGTAAGATAAAAGGTCATAATTACAGGATTTTAAGTCATTATTAATATAAGATAAAAGGTCATGATTACAAGATTAAAAATCAGAATTATGAGATAAAAAAACGTTTGAATTATGGGATAAAAAGTCATAAATATGAGATTTTAAAAAGTCATAATTATTGAGATAAAAGGTCACTATTATAAGACAAAAAGTCATAATTATGAGGTAAAAAGTTAAATTGAGATAAAAAGTCATAATTATTGGGCAAAAAGTCAAAATTATAAGATAAGGTCATAATTATGAGATACTTTTTTAAAATTATGATATTGTTATAATTATGAGATTTTAAAAAAAGTTGAAATTGTGAAATAAAAAGTCATTATTAAGCTAAAAAGTCCAAATTATGAGATAAAAAGTCGAAACTGAGGGATAAAAAAATCGAAATAATGAGATTAATAGTCATGATTATGAGATCAAGTTGAAATTATGGGATACGAAATCTAAAATATGAAATTAATAGTCATGATTATGAGATAAAAAGTCATAATTGTAAGATGAAAGGTCATAATTACAGGATTTTAAGTCATTATTATTATAAGATAAAAGGTCATAATTACAAGATTAAAAATCAGAATTATGAGATAAAAAAACGTTTGAATTATGGGATAAAAAGTCATAAATATGAGATTTTAAAAAGTCATAATTACTGAGATAAAAGGTCACTATTATAAGACAAAAAGTCATAATTATGAGGTAAAAAGTTAAATTGAGATAAAAAGTCATAACTATTGGGCAAAAAGTCAAAATTATAAGATAAGGTCATAATTATGAGATACTTTTTTTAAATTATGATATTGTTATAATTATGAGATTTAAAAAAAAGTTGAAATTGTGAAATAAAAAGTCATTATTAAGCTAAAAAGTCCAAATTATGAGATAAAAAGTCGAAACTGAGGGATAAAAAATCTAAATAATGAGATTAATAGTCATAATTATGGGAAACAAAATCTAAAATATGAAATTAATAGTCATGATCATGAGGTAAAAAATTGAAATTATGAGATAAAAAGTCATAATACAAAGATTAAAAGTAATTTTTTTACTTTTTGAATTTTGACTTTCTTATTCCATAATTATGACTTTTTATGTCATAATCATGACTTACTGTACCATAAGGGTGGTGTTTTTTGTTTGTTGTTGTTTTTGTAGCGGAAACGGGGCTTCCTACCAACTTGACAACACGAGGAGCAGAATGTGATCTCGGCGTGGGCGTGGCCTGGACCGCGAGAGGCGTGGCCTGGAGGTAAAGCACTCCGCAGATTCCACACGTCAGTCAAGCAGTACTGAGTACCAAGTCAGTTCCAGGGAGTGTTTGACTGCTTCCCCCCCCCCAGCCTGAGCCACTTCCCCCCGGGCAGGATCTGACGCCAGCGCGGCCGACCTCCAGGAGAAGGTAAGACCCAACTCTTTTGTGCCTTCACGAGGCTAAGAATGTTCTGGAAGACGTTTTGGAGCTGCAAAGAGCCAAGGAAGTGTGAGCGTGACGTGAGTGACGTAAGAAGGAGAGATCGAGGTCATGCGGCCACAAATGTCATTTACTGGAACTTTCTCACCTTTGAAGGGCCGACAGGCCTTTGAAATTCAACATTTAGCTTGAAATTCAACATTTAAGTTCACGTCTCTTCTTTGATTGTTTTCAACTCCTCATTTCCTTAAAGCCACAGAAAACTATACTCACAGCATCAAACACCTTCCAAAAAGTCCCTTCTGTCTTGTTTATCTTTGCGTTGCCATCGTGTCACCTTATTTACTTTTTATGTTGTTACCTTGTTATTATTCATGACCAGATGTAACTGTAATTATTACACAAAACATTGTTTCCACGCAAACATTTGGGGAGATGTTACCCCTGGTTATGAATAAATAACACGTAAATAACACAAAAACTACACTAGTTAGGCAAAAAAAATTTGTAGCACAAACAAGTGAGACTAGTTTGGGGAGATTTTGACACGTTTGGGTGTCTGGTTATGAATTATAACACGTTAATTACACGTTAATAACAAAACTGTAAAAACGTTAAAAACGATAAAACATTAACACAAAACAAATTGTAGCACAAACAAATGGGACTAGTTTGGGGAGATTTTGACATGTTTGGGGGGGGGGGGCTGGTTATGAATTATAACACGTTAATTACACGTTAATAACAAAACTGTAAAACGTTAAAAGCGATAAAACATTAATATAAAAAAAATTGTAGCTCAAACAAGTGAGACTAGTTTGGGGAGATTTTGATGTGTTTGGGTGTCTGGTTATGAATATTAACACCTTAATTACACGTTAATAACAAAACTGTAAAAACGATAAAACATTAACCAAAAAAATTGTAGCACAAACAAGTGAGACTAGTTTGGGGAGATTTTGACATGTTTGGGTGTCTGGTTATGAATATTAACACGTTAATTACACGTTAATAACAAAACTGTAAAAACGTTAAAAAACGATAAAACATTAACACAAAAAAAATCGTAGCACAAACAAGTGAGACTAGTTTGGGGAGATTTTGACATGTTTGGGTGTCTGGTTATGAATAATAACACGTTAAAGATTAAAGATTAAAGTACCAATGATTGTCACACACACACTAGATGTGGTGAAATTTGTCCTATTACACGTTAATAACAAAACTGTAAAAACGTTAAAAACGATAAAACATTAACACAAAAAAAATCGTAGCACAAACAAGTGAGACTAGTTTGGGGAGATTTTGACATGTTTGGGTGTCTGGTTATGAATATTAACACGTTAATTACACGTTAATAACAAAACTGTAAAACGTTAAAAACGATAAAACAATAACACACAAAAAAATTGTAGCACAAACAAGTGGGACTAGTTTGGGGAGATTTTGACATGTTTGGGTGTCTGGTTATGAATTATAACACGTTAATTACACGTTAATAACAAAACTGTAAAAACGATAAAACATTAACACAAAAAAAATCGTAGCACAAACAAGTGAGACTAGTTTGGGGAGATTTTGACATGTTTGGGTGTCTGGTTATGAGATTTTGACATGTTTGGGTGTCTGGTTATGAATAATAACACGTTAATTACACGTTAATAACAAAACTGTAAAACGTTAAAAACGATAAAACATTAACACAAACAAAATTGTAGCACAAACAAGTGGGACTAGTTTGGGGAGCTTTTGACATGTTTGGGGGAGGAGGAGGGCTATTTATGAATAATAACACGTTAATTACACGGTAATAACAAAACTGTAAAACGTTAAAAGCGATAAAATATTAGTATAAAAAAAATTGTAGCACAAACAAGTGAGACAATTTTGGGGAAATTTTGACATGTTTGGTTTCTGGTTATGAATTATAACACGTTAATTACACGTTAATAACAAAACTGTAAAACGTTAAAAACGATAAAACATTAACACAAAAAAAATTGTAGCACAAACAAGTGAGACTAGTTTGGGGAGATTTTGACATGTTTGGGTGTCTGGTTATGAATTATAACTCGTTAATTACACGTTAATAACAAAAGTGTAAAACAATAAAACATTACACAAAAAAATCGTAGCACATATAAGTGGGACTAGTTTGGGGAGATTTTGACATGTTTGGGTGTCTGGTTATGAATAATAACACGTTAATTACACGTTAATAACAAAACTGTAAAACGATAAAACATTACACAAAAAAATTGTAGCACAAACAAGTGAGACTAGTTTGGGGAGATTTTGACATGTTTGGGGGAGGAGGGGGGCTATTTATGAATAATAACACGTTAATTACACGGTAATAACAAAACTGTAAAACGTTAAAAGCGATAAAATATTAATATAAAAAAAATTGTAGCACAAACAAGTGAGACAATTTTGGGGAAATTTTGACATGTTTGGTTTCTGGTTATGAATTATAACACGTTAATTACACGTTAATAACAAAACTGTAAAACGTTAAAAACGATAAAACATTAACACAAAAAAAATGGTAACACAAACAAGTGAGACTAGTTTGGGGAGATTTTGACATGTTTGGGTGTCTGGTTATGAATTATAACACGTTAATTACACGTTAATAACAAAACTGTAAAACGATAAAACATTAACACAAAAAAAATTGTAGCACAAACAAGTGGGACTAGTTTGGGGAGATTTTGACATGTTTGGGGGAGGAGTTTACACGTTAATAACAAAACTGTAAAACGTTAAAAACGATAAAACATTAACACAAAAAAATGGTAGTACAAACAAGTGGGACTAGTTTGGGGAGATTTTGACATGTTTGGGTGTCTGGTTATGAATTATAACACGTTAATTACACGTTAATAACAAAACTGTAAAACGTTAAAACGATTAAACATTAACACAAAAAAATTGTAGTACAAACAAGTGGGACTAGTTTGGGGAGATTTTGACATGTTTTAGTGTCTGGTTATGAATAATAACACGTTAATTACACGTTAATAACAAAACTGTAAAACGATAAAACATTAATACAAAAAAAATTGTAGCACGAACAAGCGAGACTAGTTTGGGGAGATTTTGACATGTTTGGGGGGGGGGGGGGGTTACACGTTAATAACAAAACTGTAAAACGTTAAAAACGATAAAACATTAACACAAAAAAATGGTAGTACAAACAAGTGGGACTAGTTTGGGGAGATTTTGACATGTTTGGGTGTCTGGTTATGAATTATAACACGTTAATTACACGTTAATAACAAAACTGTAAAACGTTAAAACGATTAAACATTAACACAAAAGAATTGTAGCACAAACAAGTGGGACTAGTTTGGGGAGATTTTGACATTTTTGGGTGTTTGGTTATGAATTATAACACGTTAATTACACGTTAATAACTTAACAACTTGAACTATTTAATAACATAAAACCTTTTTGGGACAAGTTTAGGGGCTCAATATGAATAATAACACATTAATCACACGTCAATAACAAAAACCCCAGAACTTTAACAGACTAAAAATTATAGCACAAATGACGGTTATAAATACATTAATTACACGTTCGTAACATAACTGTAAAATATTAAAGTAAAGATTTGAATTAGATGAATTAAAAAGTGCTTTTGCAGATATGTACTTTTGTTTTGAAGTTTCGAGTGAGCGTTGAGGTGAGGTGTCAACACACACATGGACGTGAGGACGCTGAACGATGCTACCAGGTTCCAAATCTCTAAATAGGTGAGTCGGTCACATCATTAGGGTTATTTTTTAATCATCGTTACTGTAGAAGTATTCACTCTGAAGACGAGTCATGTGGATGTGCAGTGCCATGCTGCCACCTAGTGGTCTGTTATAGGTGTTGCTCAAACTCATGGCTGTCAAATTGTGGCGCCCCCCTGTGGGTTGTGTTGAAAGTGCTGAGTAAGACATGCTGGCCCACATGGAAAACACAGTCAAGTATTTGTTAGTAATCACATACTTGCCAACCCTCCCGTTTTTAGCGGGAGAATCCCGGTATTCGGCGCCTCTCCCCCGACAACCTCCCGGCAGAGATTTTCTCCCGACAAACTCCCGGTATTCAGCCGGAGCTGGAGGCCACGCCCCCTCCAGCTCAATGCGGACCTGAGACTGAGTGGGACAGCCTGTTCTCACGTCCGCTTTCCCACAATACAAACAGCTTGCCTGCCCAAAGACGTCATAACATCTAGGGCTTTTATAGAGTGCACAACTGCGCACACAACAAGGAGACGAAGCAGAAGAACGAGGAAATTACAGACATGGCGGCCGAAATGATATACTCATCATGAACGGAGAAGTTAAACAGGACAATACTGCCATCTAATGGCTAGCCACCGGAACACTGAAATTCAAGTATTTTTAATTTTTTTCTATGTAAATAAAATAAATATATATATGTATATATATATATATATATATATATATATATATATATATATATAGCTAGAATTCACTGAAAGTCAAGTATTTCATATATATATATATATATATATATATATATATGAAATACTCGAGTTGGTGAATTCTAGCTGTAAATAACCACGCCCCCCCCCCCACCCCCCCACCCCCTACCCCCCAGCTCCCGATATTGGAGGTCTCAAGGTTGGCAAGTATGGTAATCAGTAAAGCAGGGGTGTCCAAACTTTTTCTACTGAGGGCCACACTGAAAGATGGGGGTCATTTTCCAAACCAATACAATATATTTTATTTTCAAAGTGTAACATTTGATGTAGGGATGATGTTCGAAACCGGTTCTCCCGGTTGTTCGATAAGAAAAGAACCGTTCGATAAGAAAAGAACCGATTCCATGGACTCGAATCCCTTTTTGAGAACCGGTTCCCATTATCGAGGCCACTATAGTAAAGAAAAAGAGTTGGTTCTTTATTCGAATCCCTGGGAACGAATCCCGTCCCACAAGAAATGCCCTGTGGGACATCACAGGAAATGACGTAGCTCAGTTATTAGACTGAGCTACGTCATTTCCTGTGATGTCACACAAGCAGCAAAAACAATGGACCGGAAAAAACGCCTCAAGGCATGGCTATTCACCTATAGTGATCCCGGAGACAGGTTATTTTTGTGTTACTGTATATATTTGTTTTTCGGAAAAATCCCACTTAATATACTTTGGGTAACAACAGTCAATATATATATATTTTTTTAGGGGGGTAACAGTCAATATTTATTTATTTATTTTATTTTATTTTTTTCTCATAAAATAAAAGTGAGCTTTTGTTAAACCAAATATTGTGTTTTTTTCCATATACAACCACCTATCTGGATTCGATCGGTTCGATAAGAGGAATCGATAATGGGCTCGAACTCGATAATTTCTTATCAAACATCATCCCTAATTTGATGTGAAGTAATTGGAGCCTTAAATATGTCAATAATTCATAACAACGTTGATTTTGATTCATTATTATTTGTTGAGCAATGACAGTTAAAAAAAAAACTAGGAATGTCGTAGAGACATGAAACAAAAACCTGTATGTAGGTCTCACTTAGACCTACAATTCATAATTTCACATCCTCGGGCAAAAACCAACAGGAAGTTGGCAATTTCCCCTTCAACACAAAAAATGACTAAAAACACTCATTTTTGCCTCTTTGAGCTGTAATTTGACCCCCTTAAAATACTTCAAAACTCACCAAAAATTTTACACACATTGGGACTGGTGGAAATTGCGATCTAAAAAAAAACCGAACCCCAAAACTTAAAATTGCGCTCTAGCGCAATTTTTGAATAAAACAGAGACAAAAATGCTTCTCAGAGGAAAACACAGACAAAACTGCTTGTAACTTCCGGTAGGAACGTTTTAGAGACATGAAACAAAAACCTCTACGTAGGTCTCACTTAGACCTACATTTCATAGATTGCATTCCTTCAGCAAAAATCTACAGGAAGTTTGATATCCCCACTTCAAAACAAATTTTCTTTAAAAAGCGGTCACCAAACATCAAACATTATCTCCTCTGAGCGCGTTTGTCGTTTTGGCTTCGAACTACTACAGGAGAGAGATTGAACCCTTCTGATTAAAAGTTGCCGAAAGCGTTTTAATAAGTGCTACGGTTTTGATTTTACGAGCCTTCAAAGAAAACAACCACTGTGCCGCAGCACCTAGGAAAAAAACACAGACACAACTTCCTCTAACTCCCAGTACGAATATCATAGAGACATGCAACAAAAACCTCTATGTAGGTCTCACTCAGGACTACCACTGGACAAAAGTATTGGGACACCTAGGACTAGCACCTGCCAAAATGCGGACCCGACCAACGCTGCTTGCAGCTTTAATTATTATTGAACGTGTAAATCTCGAGATCAACTTCAGATCTGTCTGTCGATTATAGGTTGTTTTTTTTACCACGTCAAACGTGGTAAAGGAATGGCTAAATTAGGCTAGAATGAAGGTTTTAGAATGGCCTTCCCAAAGTCCTGACTTAAACGTGTGGACAATGCTGAAGAAAAAAGTCCATGTCAGAAAACTAACAAATTTAGCTGAATTGCACCAATTTTGTCAAGAGGAGTGGTCAAAAATTCCAGCAGAAGCTTGTGGATGGCTACCAATAGCGCCTTATTGCAGTGAAACTTGCCAAGGGACATGTAAGCAAATATTAACATTGCTGTATGTATACTTTTGACCCAGCACATTTGCTCACATTTTCAGTAGACCCATAATAAATTCATAAAAGAACCAAAACTTCATGAATGTTTTTATGTATGTGCTCACATTCTGCTCCTCGTGTTGTCAAGTTGATAGGGTTGGAGGTACGGAAGCCCCGTTTCCGCTACAAAAAAAATAAAAAAATAAAAATAAACTACCCCTATTGTGACGACCGGGTCGCATAGTGATGCGAATGTTCGTTCTCCCAGGAATGCAGATCGGGCTTCGGACACAGCTTGCAGGTAAAAAATTATTTATTTAAGAAATAAATAATACCGGAACAAACAAAAAGGTGCTCATAGCACTTAAGGCAGAAACAAAAGGAGCTAGCGTGGGAGCTAGAAGGTAAACAGAGACTTTAGCGTGGGAGCTAGAAGGTAAACAGAGCCTTTAGCGTGGGAGCTAGAAGGTAAACAGAGCCTTTAGCGTGGGAGCTAGAAGGTTAACAGAGCCTTTAGCGTGGGAGCTAGAAGGTAAACAGAGCCTTTAGCGTGGGAGCTAGAAGGTAAACAGAGCCTTTAGCGTGGGAGCTAGAAGGTTAAAGGCCTACTGAAAGCCACTACTAGCGACCACGCAGTCTGATAGTTTATATATCAATGATGAAATCTTAACATTGCAACACATGCCAATACGGCCGGGTTAACTTATAAAGTGCAATTTTAAATTTCCCGCCACATTTCCGCTTGAAAACGTCTATGTATGATGACGTATGCGCGTGACGTAGCCAGTTTAACAGAGGTATGGCTTCCCCATTGAAGCCAATACGAAATAGCTCTGTTTTCATCTCATTATTCCACAGTATTCTGGACATCTGTGTTGGTGAATCTGTTCCAATTTGTTCATTGCATTATGGAGAAAGAAGCTGAGCAAGCAAAGGAGAAAGTTGTCGGTGCGAAGCGGATATTTTGCGAGGGAAGTCAGCAACACGACGCAGCCGGTGTTTGTTTACATTCCCGAAAGATGCAGTCAAGATCGAAGAACTCGGACAACAGAGACTCTAACCAGGAGGACTTTGATTTGGATACACAGACGCGACACCGTGAGTACGTAGCTGCGCTTCCAAACATTTGATCGCTTGCTATAACTAGCTCGAGCTAGTAGCTAAGAGCTAGGAGCTAGCATAACAAACACCTAGGTGTTTGTTATGCGGGATTAATTTGTGGCATATTAAATATAAGCCTGGTTGTGTTGTGGCTAATAGAGTATATATATGTCTTGTGTTTATTTGCTGTTGTAGTCATTCCCAGCTGAATATCAGGTCCCACCCGCGCGCTTCCAAACATTTAATCGCTTGCCCGTACGTGCGTGTCACGTACGTAACTTTGGTTCAATATATAAGCTTTATGAACCTTGGGTTAGGTGAACGGTCCTTTGGGCTGAGTGAGTGTGTGTGTTGTGCAGGTGTTTGAATTGTATTGGCGGGTTATATATACAGGATCCCGTCCATATAACCCGCACAAGCTATAACTAGCTCGAGCTAGTAGCTAGTAGCTAGGAGCTAGCATAACAAACACCTAGGTGTTTGTTATGCGGGATTAATTTGTGGCATATTAAATATAAGCCTGGTTGTGTTGTGGCTAATAGAGTATATATATGTCTTGTGTTTATTTACTGTTGTAGTCATTCCCAGCTAGATATCAGGTCACCCCCGGATCTCACAGCATCTTCCCTATCTGACTTTTTATATCATAATTTTGACCTTTTTAGCTTAACTATGACTTTTTAATTTCACAATTTAAACTTTTGTATCTTATAATTATAACTATATCATAATTTAAAAATGTTCTCTCATAATTATGACATTCTTATTGTATAATTTTGACTTTTTGCCCAATAATTATGACTTTTTATCTCAATTTTAATTTTTATATCATAATTATGACCTTTTATCTTATAATAATGACCTTTTATCTAAATAATTATGACTGTTTTTAATCTAATATTTATGACTTATTTATCTTATAATTATTACTTTTTATCTCATAATTTCAAAGTTTTTTTATATCTCATAATTATGACCTTTTATCTTATAATAATGACTTAAAATCCTGTAGTTATGACCTTTTATCTTACAATTATGACTTTCATATTTCATAATTTCAACTTTCTCATCTCATAATGATGACTTACCACTGGAGTATCTTTTTTTTAGTGATGGAAATGGGCTTCTTTAAATTGGGGCCATAAGCAGAATTTTCTTTATTTCAATAAATAAAATAAAAAAGTAAAATTTATGTAAAACAATTGTTATACTTTCGAACTCAAAGTTGAATTGAATTTGACCCATAATAACTTCATCAAAGAAGCTGTTGGCAGTGCACTTTTGAAGTTTTGATGGTGGTCCACATGTGCAGTTGGTTCCTGGGCGACAACACTCCTCAAGAGGACGACGAGACCATGAGCTGCGAGCAGCGACCAGCCGGCCCCGACACGGACTCCACGTGTGCCCGCCTTTACCACCCGGACTCCTTCTCGGACCCCTCACACCTTTACCCCCCGGACTCCTCCTCAGACCCCTCCCTGCCGGGCGCTCGCAGGCCGGACGGAGGAGACGGCCACCTGGGCTCCCGCTCCTTCCCGCCGGCTCCTTTCCCCAGCCTGGCCGACGGCGTGTGGCCGCCGCCCTCCGGCCCGTCGGGCGGCTGGTCGGGTTACCCCAGCAGCGCGGCGTCCTCCAAGGAGCCGTGCGGATGCTGCGGCGAGAGCAAGTCTCTGAGCAGCCTGGAGCAGCCCTTCTCTCTGCGCTCCGAGCCGCCCAGCCGCCACCACACCCTTCCCCCCTACATGTGCTCTCCCCCGGGGGCGGCCTGCTGGGCCCAGTGTCCTGCAGACACCTTCAACATCCACCCGTGCTTCCAGCAGAAGCGGGCGGACCAGGGTCCTCAGTGTAAGTCCCTACTTGTCCCCCAACTTGTGCCCCCTTCTCACCTTCTTCTTGTCCCCCAACTTGTCCCCCCTCTCACCTTATTCTTGTTCCCCAACTTGTCCCCTCTCTCACCTTCTTCTTGTCCCCCAACTTGTCCCCTCTCTCACCTTCTTCTTGTCCCCCAACTTGTCCCCCCTCTCACCTTATTCTTGTTCCCCAACTTGTCCCTTCTCTCACCTTCTTCTTGTCCCCCAACTTGTCCCCCCTCTCAACTTCTTCTTGTCCCCCAACTTGTCCCCCCCCTCTCACCTTCTTCTTGTCCCCCAACTTGTCCCCCCTCTCACCTTATTCTTGTTCCCCAACTTGTCCCCCCTCTCACCTTCTTCTTGTCCCCCAACTTGACCCCCCTCTCACCTTATTCTTGACCCCCAACTTGCCCCCCCCTCTCACCTTCTTCTTGTCCCCCAACTTGTCCCCCCTCTCACCTTATTCTTGTTCCCCAACTTGTCCCCCCCTCTCACCTTCTTCTTGTCCCCCAACGTGTCCCCCCTCTCAACTTCTTCTTGTCCCCCCTCTCACCTTCTTCTTGTCCCCCAACTTGTCCCCCCTCTCACCTTCTTCTTGTCCCCCAACTTGTCCCCCCCTCTCACCTTCTTCTTGTCCCCCAACTTGTCCCCCCTCTCACCTTATTCTTGTTCCCCAACTTGTCCCCCCTCTCAACTTCTTCTTGTCCCCCAACTTGTCCCCCCCTCTCACCTTCTTCTTGTCCCCCAACGTGTCCCCCCTCTCAACTTCTTCTTGTCCCCCAACTTGTCCCCCCCCTCAACTTCTTCTTGTCCCCCCTCTCACCTTCTTCTTGTCCCCCAACTTGTCCCCCCTCTCCCCCCCTCTCACCTTCTTCTTGTCCCCCAACTTGTCCCCCCTCTCACCTTCTTCTTGTCCCCCAACTTGTCCCCCCTCTCCCCCCCTCTCACCTTCTTCTTGTCCCCCAACTTGTCCCCCCTCTCACCTTCTTCTTGTGCCCCCAACTTGTCCCCCCTCTCCCCCCTCTCACCTTCTTCTTGTCCCCCAACTTGTCTCCCCTCTCACCTTCTTCTTGTCCCCCAACTTGTCCCCCAACTTGTCCCCCCTGTCCCCCCCTCTCACCTTCTTCTTGTCCCCCAACTTGTCTCCCCTCTCACCTTCTTCTTGTCCCCCAACTTGTCCCCCCTCTCCCCCCCTCTCACCTTCTTCTTGTTCCCCAACTTGTCCCCCCCTCACCTTCTTCTTGTTCCCCAACTTGTCCCCCCCTCACCTTCTTCTTGTCCCCCAACTTGTCCCCCCTCTCACCTTCTTCTTGTTCCCCAACTTGTCCCCCCCTCACCTTCTTCTTGTTCCCCAACTTGTCTCCCCTCTCACCTTCTTCTTGTCCCCCAACTTGTCCCCCCTCTCCCCCCCTCTCACCTTCTTCTTGTTCCCCAACTTGTCCCCCCCTCACCTTCTTCTTGTTCCCCAACTTGTCCCCCCCTCACCTTCTTCTTGTCCCCCAACTTGTCCCCCCTCTCACCTTCTTCTTGTTCCCCAACTTGTCCCCCCTCTCACCTTCTTCTTGTTCCCCAACTTGTCCCCCCTCACCTTTTTCTTGTCCCCCAACTTGTCCCCCCTCTCACCTTTTTCTTGTCCCCCCTCTCACCTTTTTCTTGTCCCCCCCTCTCACCTTCTTCTTGTCCCCCAACTTGTCCCCCCTCTCCCCCCCTCTCACCTTCTTCTTGTCCCCCAACTTGTCCCCCCTCTCACCTTCTTCTTGTCTCCCAACTTGTCTCCCCTCTCACCTTCTTCTTGTCCCCAAACTTGTCCCCCCTCTCACCTTCTTCTTGGCCCCCAACTTTCCCCCCCGCTCTCACCTTCTTCTTGTGCCCCCTCTCACCTTCTTCTTGTCCCCCAACTTGTCCCCCCTCTCCCTCCCCTCTCACCTTCTTTTTGTCCCCCAACTTGTCCCCCCTCTCACCTTCTTCTTGTCCCCCAACTTGTCCCCCCTCTCACCTTCTTCTTGTCTCCCAACTTGTCTCCCCTCTCACCTTCTTCTTGTCCCCCAACTTGTCTCCCCTCTCACCTTCTTCTTGTCCCCCAACTGCCCCCCTCTCACCTTCTTCTTGTGCCCCCTCTCACCTTCTTCTTGTCCCCCAACTTGTCCCCCCTCTCCCTCCCCTCTCACCTTCTTCTTGTCCCCCAACTTGTCCCCCCTCTCACCTTATTCTTGTTCCCCAACTTGTCCCCCCTCTCAACTTCTTCTTGTCCCCCAACTTGTCCCCCCCTCTCACCTTCTTCTTGTCCCCCAACTTGTCCCCCCTCTCAACTTCTTCTTGTCCCCCCTCTCACCTTCTTCTTGTCCCCCAACTTGTCCCCCCTCTCCCCCCCTCTCACCTTCTTCTTGTCCCCCAACTTGTCCCCCCTCTCACCTTCTTCTTGTCCCCCAACTTGTCCCCCCTCTCCCCCCCTCTCACCTTCTTCTTGTCCCCCAACTTGTCCCCCCTCTCACCTTCTTCTTGTCCCCCAACTTGTCCCCCCTCTCCCCCCTCTCACCTTCTTCTTGTCCCCCAACTTGTCTCCCCTCTCACCTTCTTCTTGTCCCCCAACTTGTCCCCCAACTTGTCCCCCCTGTCCCCCCCTCTCACCTTCTTCTTGTCCCCCAACTTGTCTCCCCTCTCACCTTCTTCTTGTCCCCCAACTTGTCCCCCCTCTCCCCCCCTCTCACCTTCTTCTTGTTCCCCAACTTGTCCCCCCCTCACCTTCTTCTTGTTCCCCAACTTGTCCCCCCCTCACCTTCTTCTTGTCCCCCAACTTGTCCCCCCTCTCACCTTCTTCTTGTTCCCCAACTTGTCCCCCCCTCACCTTCTTCTTGTTCCCCAACTTGTCTCCCCTCTCACCTTCTTCTTGTCCCCCAACTTGTCCCCCCTCTCCCCCCCTCTCACCTTCTTCTTGTTCCCCAACTTGTCCCCCCTCTCACCTTCTTCTTGTTCCCCAACTTGTCCCCCCTCACCTTTTTCTTGTCCCCCAACTTGTCCCCCCTCTCACCTTTTTCTTGTCCCCCCTCTCACCTTTTTCTTGTCCCCCCCTCTCACCTTCTTCTTGTCCCCCAACTTGTCCCCCCTCTCCCCCCCTCTCACCTTCTTCTTGTCCCCCAACTTGTCCCCCCTCTCACCTTCTTCTTGTCTCCCAACTTGTCTCCCCTCTCACCTTCTTCTTGTCCCCAAACTTGTCCCCCCTCTCACCTTCTTCTTGGCCCCCAACTTTCCCCCCCGCTCTCACCTTCTTCTTGTGCCCCCTCTCACCTTCTTCTTGTCCCCCAACTTGTCCCCCCTCTCCCTCCCCTCTCACCTTCTTTTTGTCCCCCAACTTGTCCCCCCTCTCACCTTCTTCTTGTCCCCCAACTTGTCCCCCCTCTCACCTTCTTCTTGTCTCCCAACTTGTCTCCCCTCTCACCTTCTTCTTGTCCCCCAACTTGTCTCCCCTCTCACCTTCTTCTTGTCCCCCAACTGCCCCCCTCTCACCTTCTTCTTGTGCCCCCTCTCACCTTCTTCTTGTCCCCCAACTTGTCCCCCCTCTCCCTCCCCTCTCACCTTCTTCTTTTCCCCCAACTTGTCTCCCCTCTCACCTTCTTCTTGTCCCCAAACTTGTCCCCCCTCTCACCTTCTTCTTGTCCCCCAACTTGCCCCCCCCCTCTCACCTTCTTCTTGTGCCCCCTCTCACCTTTTTCTTGTCCCCCAACTTGTCCCCCCTCTCCCTCCCCTCTCACCTTCTTCTTGTCCCCCAACTTGTCTCCCCTCTCACCTTCTTCTTGTCCCCAAACTTGTCCCCCCTCTCACCTTCTTCTTGTCCCCCAACTTGCCCCCCCCCTCTCACCTTCTTCTTGTGCCCCCTCTCACCTTTTTCTTGTCCCCCAACTTGTCCCCCCTCTCCCTCCCCTCTCACCTTTTTCTTGTCCCCCAACTTGTCCCCCCTCTCCCTCCCCTCTCACCTTTTTCTTGTCCCCCAACTTGTCCCCCCTCTCCCTCCCCTCTCACCTTCTTCTTGTCCCCAAACTTGTCCCCCCTCTCACCTTCTTCTTGTCCCCCAACTTGCCCCCCCCCCTCTCACCTTCTTCTTGTGCCCCCTCTCACCTTTTTCTTGTCCCCCAACTTGTCCCCCCTCTCCCTCCCCTCTCACCTTCTTCTTGTCCCCCAACTTGTCCCCCCCTCTCACTTTCTTCTTGTCCCCTCTCAGGTGCCTGCAGATCTCCCTGGGGGGCCTTCACACCAATGTGAGTTCCTCTTTTTCTCTCTCCAGTCTCCTTTCAGGGCCCCAGTGGCCTTACGTAGAAAGGGCGTTCAGCTTTACCTGACACATGAAACGTGACAAACTGGGGCTGCAACATCCATTTTAGTGTTGAATATCTTAACATGTGTTTACTGGCAATTTCAACTTTGACACCAGCGCCATTTGCTATGTAGGGTGGCGCTTTCCATCATTTTCAGCAGACGGCATTGCAAAATGATTAACCCCCCTCTTCTTCTCATATGTACGTTTGTATATGTATGTATATACATATACATATATACACTAATTAATATATACATATATATATACACCAATTAAAAAAATAAAATAAAATATATATGTATACATATTTACATATATATATATATATACTGTATATATATATATATATATATATATATATATATATATATATATATATACACCTATATATATGTATATATACACATATATTTTTTTGGGGTGTGCTGTGAAATGATTAGTTTTTAAAAATCTAATAAATCACACTTTTGAATTTGGATTAATTGTGATTAATCACAGTAAATGACTTGCTTACATAATTTAAATTACTGTCATTCTAAAAATCCAATTAACCACACTTTTGAATTTGGATTAATCATGATTAAGCACAGTAAATTACTTGCTTACATGATTTAAATTACTGTCCTTTTAAAACATTTTATTAATCACACGTTTGTAATCAAACTACAGTAAATTACTTACTTACATAATTTAAATTACTGTCATTTAAAACATCTAATTAATCACACTTTTGAATTTGGATTAATCGTGATTAAGCACAATAAATTATTTGCTTACATAATTAAAATTACTGTCGTTCTAGAAATGAAATAAATCACACTTTTGAATTTGGATTAGTTGTGATTAATCATCGTAAATTACTTGCTTACATAATTTAAATTACTGTCATTCTAAAAATCAAATTAATCACACTTTTGAATTTGGATTAATCATGATTAATCACAGTAAATTACTTGCTTACATGATTTAAAATACCTTAATTTAAAAATCAAATTAAGCACACTTGAATTTGGATTAATTGTTATTAATCACAGTAAATTACTTAATACTAATACAATATATAGTGGTAGATTATTTTTTTTAATGCTGTGAAATGATTAGTTTTTAAAAATCTAATTAATCACACTTTTGTATTCGGCTTAATCGTGATTAATCACAATAAATTACTTGCTTACATAATTTAAATTACTGTCATTCTAAAAATCAAATTAATCACACTTTTGAATTTAGATTAATCATGATTAATCACAGTAAATTACTTGCTTACATAATTTTAATTAGTCATTTAAAAAATCAATTTAATCACACTTTTGAATTTGGATTAATCGTGATTAATCACAGTAAATTACTTGCTTTCATGATTTAAAACACTTTCATTTTAAGAATCAAATTAATCACACTTTTGAATTTGGATTAATCGTTATTAATCACAGTAAATTACTTAACACTAATACAATATATAGTGGTAGATTATTTTTTTTAGTGCTGTGAAATGATTACTTTTTAAAAATCTAATTAATCACACTTTTGTATTTGGAATAATGGGGATTAATCACAGTAAATTACTTGCTTACATGATTCAAATTACTGTCATTTTAAAATGTTTAATTAATCACACTTTTTAAATCAAACTACAGTAAATTACTTGCTTACAAAATTTAAATTACTGTCATTTAAAAAATCTAATCAATCACACTTTTGAATTTGGATTAATCGTGATTAAGCACAGTAAATTACTTGCGTAAAAAATTAAAATTACTGTCATCCTAGAAATCCAATTAATCACACTTTTGAATTTGGATTAATCGTGATTAATGATCGTAAATTACTTGCTTGCATAATCTAAATTACTGTCATTCTAAAAATTTAATTAATCACACTTTTGAATTTGGATTAGTCATGATTAATCACAGTAAATTACTTGCTTACATAATTGTAATTAGTCATTTTAAAAATCAATTTAATAACACTTTTGAATTTAGATTAATCGGGATTAATCACAGTAAATTACTTGCTTACAAAATTTAAAATACTTTCATTTTAAAAATCTAATTAATCACACTTTTCAATTTGGATTCATCGTTATTAATCACAGTAAATTACTTCATACTAATACAATATATAGTGGTAGATTATTTTTTTAGTGCTGTGAAATGATTAGTTTGAAAAAAATCGAATTAATCACACTTTTTAATTCTGATTAATCCTGATTAATCACAGTACATTTCTTTCTTACATAATTTTAATTATTGTAATTTTTTTTACACAAATGCAAATATGTTATAAGAATGTCATATACAAACTTTTTTACTTCACTGACCTGACGCTAACGAGCCACGCCATCGTTCAGTTTAAAAGAAAGGAGATCAAAGTAAATTAATATTTAAAAAAATATTTAAAAGACATTTAAAAAATTGCATTATTAATCTGCATCTGGACAAGATTAATGCAATATTTTTTTGTGATTAATCACATGAGTTAACTCGTAATTTTTTTAACCCTACATTTTTTTAACCTCAAATTTGGAAGGCTTTCTCTCATGAAAATGTTCAAAATAAGTCATATTTAATAAAAATATATATATTTTCAAGGCTTTCATCCACTTCAGATCTATCTGTTGATATAAAGTTTTACTTTTTTAATGTTTTATACCTTTTTTGTTAAAGAAACCCACATTTTTCCCTAAACAAGGTTCAAAAGTGGAATATTTGATGTTGGGATTTATATTATTTTGATCATATGGATTTATTTATACTTTGTAAGTCTTTTGTTGTTATGAATCAGAATTATATGGCTGTTGCTTCAATGTGTTTTTCAAAGTGTAATATTTGATGTGAAGTAATTGTCGCTTTCAATAGGTCAATAATTCATAACAATGTTTATTTTGATTCATTATTATTATTTTTTAAAGCAATGACGGTTAAAAAAAAGATCCCACTAAAATTCCAGGGGATCCAAAAGGGTCCCTGTAGAAGTTGCTTCCTGGCAGTTCCACTGTAGACATGGCACAGGAGCCAAGCGTGCAGTTTTAACAAAGTTTTAATGTGCATAGATTTTTGTCAAAGTCTTTCTCCAGCAGAACGTGACTTTCTCTGACTCAGTCACGTCCGTATCCTCTCTACACTCCTGCTCTCGGCCGCCTACTGTTAAAGACAACAGGTGATTCGATTAACACGTACCACCTGGGAAATATAATCACCTGTCAGCTGTGTCTCGCCGTCAGCACATGCCCCGCCCCCGTCCGATGGTGCTCGTCCTCAGCACCACAGACAGAGGCGGTGACCTTTGCTCCTGCAGGCGCGCTGGCCACACCTCCCTCCACAGTCCCACTCAAAATTGTTTTTAAATAACTCATACATTATTTTTTTATTTTTTTTACTTTCAGTGCCTAAATTTTGAGATCAACTTCAAATCTATTTGCCAGTTATAAGTCTGTTTGTTTTTTATTGTTTGTTTCTTTGTTTTATGCCCATTTTGTCAAAGAAAACTTTGTTTATTTTGACAAACAGAATATGCAATATTTTCCCCAAAAAAATATGTCAAAGTGGAATATTTGATGTGAAGTAATTAATAATTCATAAATATTTTTTATTTTTATTCATTATTATTTTTTTCCAAAAGGGTCCTACTCGTAAATTGTTTTATAATAAGTCATAAATTATTGTTTTACTTCCAACGCTTAAATCTTTTTAGATCAACTTCAAATCTATTTGTCGATTATAAGTTTTATTTTTTTTTTCATGTTTTTTGTTTGCTTGTTTTATGTCCTTTTTTTCAAAGAAAACTTATTTTTTTTATGGCAAACATAAAATATGTAATATTGCCCACCAAAAATATTTCAAAGTGGAATATAGTAATTGTCACCTTAAAAATAGGTCAGCAGCGGAAGAGGCGTGAAGTTGACGTGGTCTACTTTCCTCCCACAGCAGCCACTTCAGCGGGGGTCCTGGGGAGAGGCAGACGTCGCCCAGCATGCCGCTGCCTTTGGAGCAGAGTGAGTGTTGCTTGACCTCTGACCTCTGACCCCCACACAGTCCTGTCTAACGTGTCATGGCGTGCAGGGAAGGTCTTCGTCACCTACGAGGCCGACCACGACGCGCACGTGAGCGAGATCATCAAGTTTGTGGCTCTGCTGCGGCACAACGGCTTCGACACGCACGTACGTAGCAACCAGACCGGACAGTCCATCTTGTCTTTTCAACACCTGTTTGACAATAATTCATTGTTTCTTGGAATAATGATCAGGAAACTGATTCAAAACAGGTTAGAAAAACTCATTCTGCTTGCATGGTAATGGACTAAAAATGTATTTGTACAAAAGAATGGGTTTTTATATATATATATATATATATATATATATATATATATATATATATATATATATATATATATATATATATATATATATATATATATATATATATATATATATATATATATATATATATATATATATATATATATATATATTAAACCCATTGCTCAAAAAATAATAATGAATCAAAATCAATGTTGTTATGAATTATTGACATATTTTTATGATGAAAATTACAATATTCCACTTTGGGGGTAAAAGATTGCATATTTTGTGTTTGCCATAAAAACAAAGTGTTCTTTGACAAAAAGGACATAAAACAAACAAAAAATAAATAAATAAATAAAAAGTTATAATATATATATGTATACATATATATATATATATATATATATATATATATATATATATATATATATATATATATATATATATATATATATATATATATATATATATATATATATATATATATATATATATATATTAGGGCTGCAACAACTAATCGATTAAACCGATTAAAATCGATTAAAATCGATTATTAAAATAGTTGCCGATTAATTTAGTCATCGATTCGTTGGATCTATGCTATGCGCATGCGCAGTTTTTTTGTTTTTTGTTTTTTTAATTTTTTTTAATTTTTTTTTTTTAAAATAAACCTTTATTTATAAACTGCAACATGTACAAACAGCTGAGAAACAATAATCAAAATAAGTATGGTACCAGTATGCTGTTTTTTGTCAATAAAATACTGGATAGGATAGAAATGTAGTTTGTCTCTTTTATCCGATCATTAATCGATTAATCAAAGTAATAATCGACAGATTAATCGATTATCAAATTAATCGTTAGTTGCAGCCGTAATATATATACATATATACATATATATATATATATATATATATATATATATATATATATATATATATATATATATATATATATATATATATATATATATATATATATATATATATATAAACAAACATATATATATGTATATATATATATATATATATATATATATATATATATATATATATATATATATATATATATATATATATATATACATACATATATATATATATATATATATATATATGTATATATATATATATATATATATATATATATATATATATATATATATATATATATATATATATATATATATATTAAAATACAAAAAATCATATATATAAAAATACAAAAAATTATTTTATATTAAAAACACATTTATACACATAAATATAATTTTTAAAATGACGTCTCGATTAAGAATCGGGATGGAAAAAAAATTTGATTCAAATGTGAATCCATTTTCCGGTGCCTTTTCTCCCCCTTAACCTCTTTGTGGTTCTGCGGCCCGCCTTCAGATCGACATATTCGAGCAGCAGTTTCGCAGCATCAGCAAGATCGACTTCATGGAGCGCTACCTGGGCGAGGTGAGTCGCACTCTCCAGGCCCAAAGAGAAGAAAAAAAAGAGCCGACGAGGTCATGCCCGTGTCACGTAATCCCCAGAAGGAGTACCTGATCATCATCATCATCAGCCCCAAGTACTACGAGACGGTGACCGCCTCCCACGTCAGCCCCGACATCGACGAGCGGACCTGCAGCGCCGTCTACATCCACAAACAGGTGGCAAACACTCATCTTGCATCTTTTCATTGGATCCTACACTAAATCTTCTTCTTCTTCTCCTCCCTGCAGCTGCAGAACGAGTTCATCCAGAACGGAAGCAAGAATTTCCGCTTTATTCCCATTGTGTTCCCTGGCGCTAAAAGGGTAAGTCAGCTGACAGCAGCGCTTCCTGGCCATTAGTGAGGAACCCATAGATTAGGGATGTCCAAAGTGCGGCCCGGGGGCCATTTGCGGCCCGCAGGCAATTTTTTAACGGCCCCACGGCACATTCTAAAAATACGATTAAAAAAAATTAAAAACATAAAAAGTAGTATAAAAGAGTAAACAGGTGACAATAAAATGTTGCTATGTTGACTCTAATAACACTAAGCAGGCTGTTTCTTTCTTTAAAACATAATAGTGAATCAAAAACAATGTTATTTTGAATTATTGACCTATTCAAGGCTCCAATTAGGTCACATTAAATATTCCACTTTGAGATATTTTTGGGGGAAAATGTTGCATATTTTGTGTTTGCCATATAAAAAACTATGTTTTTTTTATTTTTTAAAGAAGGGCCTAAAATGAACAAACAAGGAACATAATAAACAACAATACAAGTTATAATTGACGGATAGATCTGAAGTTGATCTTGAGACGAAAAAAATTACGATTTATTTTTTAACACTTTACTGAGCAGGACCCTTTTGGATCCCCAATAATTTTAGTGGGACTTTTTTTTTTTTTTTTTTTTAAGTGTCATTGCTCAAAAAATAATAATACATTAAAATCAATGTTGTTATGTTAGGAGCTCCAATTATTATATCATCTGAAATGTTCCACTTTAAAAATTTTATTGGGGGAAAATATTTCATATTTTGTGTTTTTTCCATAAAGAACTGTGTTTTCTTTGACAAAAAGGGCATACAACTTAAATCTAAAAAAAAAAAAAGTTATATTGACAGATATACCTAATGTTGATGTAAATATTTAAACTTTGAATAATAATAATAATAATACTAAATAATGACGTTTTTAAATTTTTTTTTAACCTAAACCCTTTGGAGTCCCCGGTATCAAGCCTAAGTGGAGGCCTAAATGTATATTTTTTATACATATATTGTATTGGTTTTTAAAATAAAAAATATCAAAATGGCCCCCGCTTGCTTTGATTTTTCAGTGTGCGGCCCTCAGTGGAAAAAGTTTGGACACCCCTGCCAAAGAAGTAGTACAGATCCACACATTGTGTTTTTTTCAGGGCCGATAACCGGTATATAAGCCACACCCACTGGATTTTAGAAGAAATAAATATGTTTCAATATGTATTTTAGCCACATATAAGTCGCAGATGTTTTAGAAGAAATAAATATGTTTCCATACGTATTTTAGCCACATATAAGTCGCAGATATATATATTGATAATAATAATAGATTTTATTTGTCAAAAGCACTTTACATTTACATTTACATAAACAACCTCAAAGTGCTACAGTGTATTAAAAGATAATAAAAAAATAATAAAAATAAAGACTAGAACAGCCAAATAGCTAGAACTAGTATGCATATATCTAAAAATAGGCTTTTTAAAAAAAAAAAAAAAAAAAAAGTTTTTAAGCCTTTTTTAAAAGCACCCACAGTCTGTGGTACCCTCAGGTGGTCAGGGAGAGCGTTCCGCAGACTTGCCCGGTTTCCCATTGTTCGTAGCTTTGTCCTCTGAGGTTGGAGGAGGTTAGCCTGTCCATGTAATATTTGTGAAATACACGCAAATATTTTGTAAATGTTTATTTACATACCATAATTGTTTCCAAACGTGTCTGTAACACGGCAGTAAAACGGATGATCAAACAAAACAGAAGTCGTCGTCACGGACCCACTAGCTGCGCAAGCTAGCTCTCCAATCGGCTAAACAGACTCGACAACTCCAAGTACCATCATAATGACCAACTTGCATTACCATAATAAATGTTTTTTCTTGCATAAACACAATAATACATGTTTTGTCATGCATAATAATAATAAATGTTTTTCTTGCATAAAAATAAAAATAAATGTTTTTTCATGCATAAACTTCATGAATAATGTTTTTTCTTGCATAAACATAAAATAATGTTTTTTCTTGCATAAACATAATGGTTTTTCCTTGCATATTTAAAAATAATAAATGTTTTTTCTTGCATTAAAACAAATGTTTTGTCTTGCATAATCATAATAAATGTTTTTCTTGCATAAAAATAAAAATAAATGTTTTTTCTTGCATAAACGTCATGAATAATATTTTGTCTTGCATAAACATAAATCATGTTTTGTCTTGCATAAACATAAAATCATGTTTTTTCTTGCATAAACATAATGTTTTTCTTACATATTTAAAAATAATAAATGTTTTTTCTTTTCTTGCATAAAAATAAATGTTTTGTCTTGCATAATCATAATAAATGTTTTTCTTGCATAAAAATAAAAAATTTATGTTTTTTCTTGCATAAACTTCATGAATAATGTTTTGTCTTGCATAAACATAATGTTTTTTCTTGCATATTTAAAAATAATAAATGTTTTTTCTTGCATAAAAATAAATGTTTTGTCTTGCATAATCATATAAAATGTTTTTCTTGCATAAAAATAAAAATGTATATTTTTTCTTGCATAAACTTCATAAATAATGTTTTACCTTGCATAAACATGAAATAATGTTTTTTTTCTTGCATAAACATAATGGTTTTTCTTGCATATTTAAAAAAAATAAATGTTTTTTCTTGCATAAAAATAAATGTTTTGTATTGCATAATCATAATAAATGTTTTTCTTGCATAAAAATAAATGTTTTTTCTTGCATAAACGTCATGAATAATATTTTGTCTTGCATAAACATAAATCATGTTTTGTCTTGCATAAACATAAAATCATGTTTTTTCTTGCATAAACATAATGTTTTTTCTTGCATATTTAAAAATAATAAATGTTTTTTCTTGCATAAAAATAAATGTTTTGTCTTGCATAACCATATAAAATGTTTTTCTTGCCTAAAAATAAAAATGTATGTTTTTTCTTGCATAAACTTCATAAATAATGTTTTATCTTGCATAAACATGAAATAATGTTTTTTTTCTTGCATAAACATAATGGTTTTTCTTGCATATTTAAAAAAAAAAGAAGTTTTTTCTTGCATAAAAATAAATGTTTTGTATTGCATAATCATAATAAATGTTTTTCTTGCATAAAAATAAAAATAAATGTTTTTTCTTGCATAAACGTCATGAATAATATTTTGTCTTGCATAAACATAAATCATGTTTTGTCTTGCATAAACATAAAATCATGTTTTTTCTTGCATAAACATAATGTTTTTCTTACATATTTAAAAATAATAAATGTTTTTTCTTGCATAAAAATAAATGTTTTGTCTTACATAATCATAATAAATGTTTTTCTTGCATAAAAAAAAAAAAAAAATGTTTTTTCTTGCATAAACTTCATGAATAATGTTTTGTCTTGCATAAACATAAAATCATGTTTTTTCTTGCATAAACATAATGTTTTTTCTTGCATATTTAAAAATAATAAATGTTTTTTCTTGCATAAAAATAAATGTTTTGTCTTGCATAATCATAATAAATATTTTTCTTGCATAAAAATAAAAATAAATGTTTTTTCTTCCATAAACGTCATGAATAATGTTTTGTCTTGCATAAACATAAAATCATGTTTTTTCTTGCATAAACATAATATTTTTTCTTGCATATTTAAAAATAATAAATGTTTTTTTCTTGCATAAAAATAAATGTTTTGTCTTGCATAATCATGATAAATGTTTTGTCCCGCAGTGTCACGTCCCAACATGGCTGCAGAACACGCACGTGTACGCTTGGCCGCTGGACCGCGACGACATCCTGCGGCGGCTGATGAGAGTCGAAAAGTACAACCCGCCTCCTATTGGTGAACTGCCCACCATCGTGTCCATCCCCATATGAACCTGTATCACCCTTTATCACCCTATATGACCCCACATGACCCCATATGACCCGGTCTGATATGGCAGAACCTTCTTTGAAGTTGTAGCTAGCAGGAAGATAATCGATGCGACACCAACAATGTTTCATGTGAATTGGAAGACATTTTTATTTGTGACTAATTGGAGGATTTTAATGTGCAGCCAATAAACATATTTTATATATTGCATATGTTTCATATATTTTATATATTTCATATATTTTATATGTTTTATATATTTCATGTTTTATATATTTTACATATGTCGTATATTTTATATATTTTACATATGTCGTATATTTTATATATTTCATGTTTTATATATTTCATATATTTCATATGTTTCATATATTTTATATATTTCATATGTTTTATATATTTCAAGTTTTATATATTTTATATATTTCATATGTTTTATATATTTCATGTTTTATGTTTTATATATTTTATATATTTTACATATTTTATATATTTAATATGTTTTATACATTTCATATGTTTTAAATAGTTTATATATTTCATATGTTTTATATGTTTCATATATTTCATGTTTTATATATTTCATATATTCTATCTGTTTCATATGTTTCATGTTTTATATATTTATTTTTTAAATATATTTCATGTTTTATATATTTCATATATTTTATAAAATATAATTTGAAACAATTAATGATTAAAATATACATAACAAAATGTGATTCAAAACAATGATATAAATGTGAATATTGAAATGTAATGTAGAACAATTAATGATTTAAATGTAAAAAAAATGTTTTTATAATTAAAGATTTAAATATGAATAATAATATTTTCTTTTGAGCAATAACAATATAAATTTAGATATGGTACAGTATTTTTTTTAAACAATTATTTAATGATAACTAATAAAAAACGTAATTTATAACAGTTAATGCAATTATATTTAAATCATTATTTGTTAAAAAGGACATATTATTTACATGTAAATCATCCATTGTTATGAATTACATTTTATTATATTTACATCATGAATTGTGCAAAATTAAATGGTATCATTTATATTTAAATCATTTAATTTTCTAAACGAGATTATATTATTTATATTTAAATCCTGAATTGTTCTAAATTAAATTTTAATATTTATATTTAAATAATTAATTGTTCTAAATAAAATTGTAATATTTACATTTAAATCATTAATTGTTCTAAATTGAAGTGTAATATTTATATTTAAATCATAAATTGTTCTGAATGACATTTTATTATTTTTTACTTTAAACCATGTTGTTAGTTTGTGTACTTGTATTCGCAGACAAACAGTGACCTCTGCTGGCGGACAAACGCACTGATTAATCGTTTCAGCAAAATGATTATTTTTGTGTTTGAACATTAAAAAAAATCACACAAAATTAAATCACTTATTTTGGGGGGCTCTTCGACATTTATAGTATATTTACTATATTTACTGTTTCCTCAAATTGTGTACACAAATCACAAAAAACATCAAAAATGGAAACAAAATACTTACTTTTAAATTCATTATAGAAAGAGAACAATAAATACACATCAAATAATCGCTGTGCTGTCCTGTTTTCTGCTGTTACCAAATGTGTGTAGTTGTGTAGAAATATGCATAGTTGTGTAGAAATATGTGGAAACAATGAAGTACTCACAAATCCTTTGTTGATTCATTTTCAAATATTCTAATACACAGATCTCATACATTTATAACGATAAAAAATGATGTACAAATTAAAAAAATAAAATAATGGGCTGCCCAGAAATGTGCAAGTTTCTCAACAAGCAAAGAAAAATAAATTTTTTGGAACAAACTGAACTTAAAACATTTGTATTTGCATCGTACTAATATCAGCCAGCTCAAAGAATATAGTGTGTGCAAACTTTCAATATTAAAGTAGCTGATGCGGTAGAAATGGACGGATGTTATTTTACTTTGAACTATTTGCGCATAAATGGGATTTTTGATTGTGCCTATTAATTTTTAATACGATCAAAATACAAACGATTGATTTGTTCATTTCTATTTGATTTTTTTAACACCGCATTAAGGAATTTGTCAAATTCCAAAGACAAACATCACAAAGAACATCAAAACACACAAAATGAAAAAAATAAATACATCATTAGACATACATGAAGGTAAAAGGGTTAAGGAGCAAATACATTCAGATTGGGTTTTTTGGGATTTTTTTCCCCCACAGTATTACAATATAAGTATTTTCCTTCTAAACATTGTGATACCAAACAGCTTTAATTTGAATTAAGTTTTTTTTCTTCTTCTAAAAATGTGTTTAAAATGTGAGACTTAAAACCTTTTTTTCCTCAATAAAAACTAAAAAAATACATAAATGTTATATATATATATATATATATATATATATATATATATATATATATATATATATATATATATATATATATATATGTATATATATATATATATATATATATATATATATATATATATATATATATATATATATATATAGTTTTTGAAAAAACAGTTTTAAGTTGCACATTTATATATATATATATGTATTATTTATTTATAAATTTTTTGTTCAAGTTTCTCAAAAAACTTCAGTCCTAAACAATAATATCAAACACGTAATAATACTTTTCTTATTTTTTAGCCTTTTAGTAAGATAATGTCACAGGTATAAATGAATTATATAAATAAATAAAAAGTTATTATATATATATATATATATATATGTATATATATATATATATATATATATATATATATATATATATATATATATATATATATATATATATATATATATATATATATATATATATATATATATATACATATATATTTATATATATATATATATATATATACATATATATTTATATATATATATATATATATATATATATATATATATACATATATATATATATATATATATATATATATATATATATATATATATATATATATATATATATATATATATATATATATATATATATATATATATATATATATAAATATATATATATATATATATATAAATAAAATAAAAACATGTTTGGAGATGGCTGGTGAGATCAAAATGGCTTTGTGATATGGTTCAATAAGTGCCAGTGTATCGTACACATCTGTGAAAGATAGAAGTTTAAAGTGAAAAAACCCTCTTAGGAAAAATCATAAATAATGAACTAACAACAAAAATGATGGTCATAATACAGAAACAATGTTTTTGTTTTTTTTAAAGGACAAAAAAGTCAGCCTCGGAGATGAAAGGGGTAACGCCCCCCAGCTCGTGACGTCACCGACAGGCAGTAAGCGGAGTGCTGCAGTACTCAGATGTCGCTGCAGTATAACGGACACAGCGCCCCGGAGACTTTTTGTTTGTTTTGGGAAACTTTTTGCCTGCTCGCGTTCAATGAAGCTTGTCGTGAAATAACGACTTTTATGAGCGAAACGTTCGCCTCCAGTGACAAGTCCAGCTCGTTAGGCGACGCTGGAGAGAATAAAGGCGAATAATTACGCCTCGGCGCGGCTAGCTGGCTGCAATCAAAGCAGCAACGAGACGTCAAGCGACCCTCTGAAAAAGTTTGCTTTTTGGGCAAGCGAAGCCGCTTTCAAGTCGGACATTTGGACTTTCCTACTTCCTATTGGCCGGCGGGAGCAAGCCGCGCCGCGCCGCGCCGCGCCGCACGTCCGTTTATGCAAATCCGCCGATCCCGAATAAGGACGCGGAGGAATGAAAGATGGTGGCGGAGGCCGACATGGAGTAGCGCCGCCTTTGTGAGCCACCGAGCGGGGGGGACGGATGTTGATTCTCCTTCCTTCGGCCGTACTGGAACGTCGGGCTCGAGTCGCGGCTGCGATGCGGTGAGCGGCGGCTGCTGCCTTTTTTCCCCGCAGCGGGCGGCCGAGACACGAACCGCAGGGGCGCCGGGGGGCTGCGAGCCGCCGTCATGCCGTGGATGTGCGGCGGAAAGCGGAGGGAGAGCTCGGAACTGCCGCTGCCCGCCGGCTGGGAGGAAGCCCGGGATTACGACGGCAGACTCTTCTTTATCGACCACAACACCCGGCAGACTTCATGGATCGACCCCAGGGATCGGTAGGAAAAGTCCTTTGATTGTCAAGTGATGCTTTTTTTTTTTTTTTTGACGTTTTGCACACTTTCGCTTCCATCTTTAACGTGTTTGTTGGGCAACTTTTATGCTGTCATCACTCCGGCTTCTGTTAGCCAGCACACACTTTTGTCCTTTTCCCCCAATAATCCGTTCCGTGCAGTCCAACATGGGCTCTTTCAAAGTTGGACCAGACTCCAACTCCCAGCAATCCCAGCGAAACTATGCCAGGAATGCTGGCCGGCCGCTGGGAAAGCTGCAAGGATGTGCGCCTCCTCGGGGACTGGGATTCCACCCTGCCTCCAACGGCTTCCAGTCCGCCTCATTCCTGCAACTTTCTGTGTTAGGTGGAGAAGCAGAGGCTCAATCCGCTTCCTTCCTGACAAACACAAGTCTTGATTATTGATTATCTTATCTCGGGCCTTCTGTCCCCAGTTGGTGCTGCTGACCTTTCAATCCATCGGACAAAAACATGTCAACAATGTTAAACAAACTGGTCCCCAAATCCTGGATGATACTTTCAACTTAGAGCTGGCCGAGAAAAAATGGACAAGTCAAAAAAAATGCGTTAAAAAAATGGTAATTATCTTTTTAACTTTGTTGGAATAAACCGGAAGTTGCAAAGCGAGGTTGCTTGCATGAATAAAGGCACTAAAACAAACCTGCAAGCTCAAGACGTTGATACAACGTTGATTATACGTTCATGTCCTTTTTGAACTGACTTTGAAACAACGTTGCAAAATAGTTGCCCAACGTTGGATCCGCGTTGTTGGTGGGGAAAATGACCAAATTTCAATGTTAAATCAACGTCACGACCGGACGTCAAATAAATGTCAAAAAGCATGTCGTTCCAACGTTGTATTTGTGTTGTATAATATTGGTTGTGAAATTGCCAAATTTCAATGTCGAATCAACGTCACAACCTGACATTGATTAAACGTCGTTAAAAAGTATACTGATCCAACGTTGTATTTGTGTTGTAGAATATTGGTTGGGAAAATGACCAAATTTCAATGTTAAATCAACGTCACGACCGGACGTCAAATAAATGTCAAAAAAGCATGTCGTTCCAACGTTGTATTTGTGTTGCAGAATATTGGTTGTGAAATTGCCAAATTTCAATGTCGAATCAACGTCACAACCTGACATTGATTAAACGTCGTCAAAAAGCATGTTGTTCCAATGTTGTATTTGTTTTGTAGAATATTGGTTTGGAAAATTACCAAATTTCAATGGTCAAATCAACGTCACAGCCAGACATTGATTAAACATTGTCAAAAAGCATGTTGTTTGTGTGTTGTAAAATATTAGTTGGGAAAATGACCAAATTTCAATGGTCAAATCAACGTCACAACCTGACATTGATTAAACGTAGTCAAAAAGCATGTTGTTCCAACGTTGTATTTGTGTTGTAGAATATTGGTTGGGAAAAAGACCAAATTTCAATGGTCAGATCAACGTCACAACCTGACATTGATTAAACGGAAGTAGAAGTCGTCTTGATAAGAAACTCATTTTAGTCATCGTCGTCACGGTTTTTTGCTGCTCTCGGGCCTTCTGTCCCCAGTTGGTGCTGCTGACCTTTCAATCCATCGGACAAAAACATGTCAACAATGTTAAACAAACTGGTCCCCAAATCCTGGACGATACTTTCAACTTAGAGCTGGCCGAGAAAAAATGGATATCCAGTCGAAAAAAATGCGTTAAAAAAAACTTTATTATCTTTTTAACTTTGTTGGAATAAACCGGAAGTTGCAAAGCGAGGTTGGTTGCATGAATAAAGGCACTAAAACAAACCTGCAGGCTCAAGACGTTGATACAACGTTGATTATACGTTCATGTCCTTTTTAAACTGACTTTGAAACAACGTTGCAAAATAGTTGCCCAACGTTGGATCCACGTTGTTCGTGGGGAAAATGACCAAATTTCAATGTTAAATCAACGTCACGACCGGACGTCAAATAAACGTTGTCAAAAAAGCATGTTGTTTCAATGTTGAATTTGTGTTGTAGAATGTTGGTTGTGAAATTGCCAAATTTCAATGTCGAATCAACGTCACAACCTGACATTGATTAAACGTCGTTAAAAAGTATACTGATCCAACGTTGTATTTGTGTTGTAGAATATTGGTTGGGAAAATGACAGAATTTCAATGGTCAAATCAACGTCACAACCTGACATTGATTAAACGTTGTCAAAAAGCATGTTGTTCCAACGTTGTATTTGTGTTCTAGAATATTCGTTGTGAAATTGCCAAATTTCAATGGTCAAATCAACATCACAACCTGACATTGATTAAACGTTGTCAAAAAGCATGTTGTTTCAACGTTGTATTTGTGTTGTAGAATATTGGTCGGGAAAATGACCGAATTTCAATGGTCAAATCAACGTCACAACCTGACATTGATTAAACGTAGTCAAAAAGCATGTTGTTCCAACGTTGTATTTGTGTTCTAGAATATTGGTTGGGAAAATGACCAAATTTCAATGTCAAATCAACGTCACAACCTGACATTGATTAAACAGAAGTAGAAGTCGTCTTGATAAGAAACTCATTTTAGTCATCGTCGTCAAGGTTTTTTGCTGCTCTCGGGCCTTCTGTCCCCAGTTGGTGCTGCTGACCTTTCAATCCATCGGACAAAAACATGTGAACAATGTTAAACAAACTGGTCCCCAAATCCTGGACGATACTTTCAACTTAGAGCTGGCCGATAAAAAATGGATATCCAGTCGAAAAAAATGTGTTAAAAAAAACTTTATTATCTTTTTAACTTTGTTGGAATAAACCGGAAGTTGCAAAGCAAGGTTGGTTGCATGAATAAAGACACTAAAACAAACCTGCAGGCTCAAGACGTTGATACAACGTTGATTATACGTTCATGTCCTTTTTGAACTGACTTTGAAACAACGTTGCAAAATAGTTGCCCAACGTTGGATCTACGTTGTTGGTGGGAAAAATGACCAAATTTCAATGTTAAATCAACATCATGACCTGACGTCAAATAAACGTTGTCAAAAAGCATGTTGTTTCAATGTTGTATTTGTGTTGTAGAATGTTGGTTGGGAAAATGACCAAATTTCAATGTCAAATCAACGTCACAACCTGAAATTGAGTGAACGTCGTCAAAAAGCATGTTGTTTCAACGTTGTATTTGTGTTGTAGAATATTGTTTGGGAAAATGACCAAATTTCAATGTCAAATCAACGTCACAACCCGACATTGATTAAACGGAAGTAGAAGTCGTCTTGATAAGAAACTCATTTTAGTCATCGTCGTCAAGGTTTTTTGCTGCTCTCGGGCCTTCTGTCACCAGTTGGTGCTGCTGACCTTTCAATCCATCGGACAAAAACATGTCAACAATGTTAAACAAACTGGTCCCCAAATCCTGGACGATACTTTCGACTGAGAGCTGGCCGATAAAAAATGGATATCCAGTCAAAAAAAATGGGTTAAAAAAACCTTTATTATCTTTTTAACTTTGTTGGAATAAACCGGAAGTTGCAAAGCGAGGTTGCTTGCATGAATAAAGGCACTAAAACAAACCTGCAGGCCCAAGACGTTGATACAACGTTGATTATACGTTCATGTCCTTTTTGAACTGACTTTGAAACAACGTTGCAAAATAGTTGCCCAACGTTGGATCCGCGTTGTTGGTGGGGAAAATGACCAAATTTCAATGTTAAATCAACGTCACGACCGGACGTCAAATAAATGTCAAAAAGCATGTCGTTCCAACGTTGTATTTGTGTTGTATAATATTGGTTGTGAAATTGCCAAATTTCAATGTCGAATCAACGTCACAACCTGACATTGATTAACACGCGAAGTCCCAGAGAAGGGTCAATTGACATTTTTACCTAGAAAACACACAAGAGGGTCATTTGACCCCTAGTCCCCCCTGTGGACACTCCTTTTGTTATGAAAATGTGGCTGTTAGTGGCACACGGCAGGGGGCCACTTGAGCCTGTGTGGGGGAGGGGACCTTACAGCTCAAGCTTTAGTTCTGAGGTAGGTTGTGTGTGTTTTTGCAAGGATCAACAGAATGAAGGGATCAACACTCTGACATTTATTGTTAAAAAAAATACAAAACAAAACATATTTACAAAGAATGAAAAAGCAACTGTTTTCCCAGTTTTGGTGTGGAGGGTTGTTGCAGAAGCAATTGTTATTTTTGTGTGCCAAAAATAGTTTAAAAAAAAAAATTTACAAAGAAAAAAGCATATTTACAAAGAATGAAAAACCATGTCCATGTAAACGTGACTGACATACATTTGAGCAGTCACTCACAATCCTGGCACTGCCATTGCTCCTTTCGGCATTTCCCACATGTATAATTTTTCTGTCTACCTAGACAAACTGCCCCTAACAGCCTCATTACCATAACAAAATGAGTGATTAGTGTATTCGGGAAAAGCGTCGGGCCAAATGACCCCTCTCTGGGTCTTCTAGGTAGACAGAAAAATGCTGGGACTTCTAGTGTTAAACGTCGTTAAAAAGTATACTGATCCAACGTTGTATTTGTGTTGTAGAATATTGGTTGGGAAAATGACCAAATTTCAATGGTCAAATCAACGTCACAACCTGACATTGATTAAACGTCGTCAAAAAGCATGTTGTTCCAACGTTGTATTTGTGTTGTAGAATATTGGTTGGGAAAATAACCGAATTTCAATGGTCAAATCAACGTCACAACCCGACATTGATTAAACGTTGTCAGAAAGCATTTTGTTTCAACATTGAATTTGTGTTGTAGAATATTGGTTGTGAAATACCAAATTTCAATGGTCAAATCAACGTCACAACCCAACATTCATTAAAAGTTGTAAAAAAAGTGACCAAATTTCAATGGTCAAATCAACGTCAGAAACCAACATTGAATAAACGTTGTCAAAAAGCATGTTGTTTCAACGTTGTATTGGCGTTGTAGAATATCCATCCATCCGTTTTCTACCGCTTATTCCCTTCGGGGTCGCGGGGGGCGCTGGAGCCTATCTCAGCTACAATCGGGCGGAAGGCGGGGTACACCCTGGACAAGTCGCCACCTCATTACAGGGATAGACAGACAACATTCACACTCATATTGGTTGGGAAAATGACCAAATTTCAATGGTCAAATCAACGTCACAACCAAACATTGATGAAACGTCGTCAAAAAGCATTTTGTTTCAACGTTGTATTTGTGTTGTAGAATATTGGTTGGGAAAATGACCAAATTTCAATGGTCAAATCAACGTCACAACCTGACATTGATTAAACAGAAGTAGAAGTCGTCTTGATAAGAAACTCATTTTAGTCATCGTCGTCAAGGTTTTTTTGCTGCTCTCGGGCCTTCTGTCCCCAGTTGGTGCTGCTGACCTTTCAATCCATCGGACAAAAACATGTCAACAATGTTAAACAAACTGGTCCACAAATCCTGGACGATACTTTCAACTTAGAGCTGGCCGAGAAAAAATGGATATCCAGTCCAAAAAAATGTGTTAAAAAAACCTTTATTATCTTTTTAACTTTGTTGGAATAAACCGGAAGTTGCAAAGCGAGGTTGGTTGCATGAATAAAGGCACTAAAACAAACCTGCAGGCCCAAGATGATGATACAACGTTGATTATACGTTCATGTCCTTTTTAAACTGACTTTGAAACAACGTTGCAAAATAGTTGCCCACCTGGACAGTTTTTTTTTTAGTTTTTTCAAACAGACCGTAGTCAAACCAACATGATCTATAAATGATGCAAGGCAAGAGCGCTAAAACCACACCAACTTAGCTCACCCTTTAGAGCACACCTGTAACCTCCTGCCACTAAACCTGCAGAAAATAGTTCTTCTCAGGTTCCTCTATGTCTACATGTTTTCATTTATTCTTTCTCTGCTTAAAAAACCTAATTGATTCTGACCTTCCGCTGGGATCGCACCTCCCCTTTATCTCTAAAATCCTCAAAAAAAGTTGTTGCACAGCCGCTAAATGAACACTCAACGTCTGACAGTCGTTGTGAACCCTTATTATCATATAACAATAAGGGTAATATTATATTATATTATTTACCTTATTGGTTATAAAAAATACCAATAATTATCGATATCGACTGATATAAAACACTGATACGACTGTTTTTAAATTAGTCATCAACCACGATAACGATGGGGATGGGTACTGCACTTGGTACTTTTTTAGGTACCATCGGCACTAGCATGAAAATCAAACATTACCATATTTCAAATCCTTGTTGCACATGATGTCACGCCCAGTAGCAAACTCGGCACCCGCTCAAACACTTGGCAGGGAAACAAGTAATGTAATGTTACAATTATCCATGTCGACAAGGCCAAGCAAAAACGCTCAAAAGAAAAGTAAAGCTCCACTTTTCACAATGTGCTAGCGAGATGCTAATTTGCATTGGATTTGCATTACGCATGCTACTCATTAGCGATTTTACATGGCGATTTCGATGAACGTTACAATCTAACGTTTGGTGTGTAAAAAGCACAATAACTTACAGTTTAAACACTTTGTAGGACTCAACTTAAAGGCAAAGACTACTTCCTGAGTAGAGCAACACAACTAGGACAAACTGAAATGAACGCATACTCAGGAGTGTAAGAAAACAAAATATATAACTGGACTGGATGTTTATTGTTCAATAAAAATTGATACAAACAAACATTTATTAAAACATTTGCATACACACAAAAGTAACAAAAGATGGTACAGTTGAGTACCAGTTTCGATTCCCAGGCATCGGTAGTTGGTACTGTATCGGGTGATATGTGAAAGATACCATCTCTACTTAACGATCAGGTGAGTAATCAGATCATGAAATGTATTCAATGTAGCCATCGGCTTTGAAATTAATTTTTGAGACATGGGCTAACCATCTAACAAAGATGACTCATTCATTCAGAAGTATTAATCAGTACTGTAACTGTTCTTCATATTGCACCACACATTTTCAATGGGAGACAGGTCTGGACTACAGGCAGGCCAGTCTAGTACCCGCACTCTTTTACTACGAAGCCACGCTGTTGTAACACGTGGCTTGGCATTGTCTTGCTGAAATAAGCAGGGGCGTCCATGATAACGTTGCTTGGATGGCAACACATGTTGCTCCAAAAGCTGTATGTACCTTTCAGCATTAATGGTGCCTTCACAGATGTGTAAGTTACCCATGTCTTGGGCACTAATACACCCCCATACCATCACACATGCTTGCTTTTGAACTTTGCACCTTTAACAGTCCGGATGGTTCTTTCCCTCTTTGGTCCGGAGGACACGACGTCCACAGTTTCCAAAAACAATTTGAAATGTGGACTCGTCAGACCACAGAACACTTTTCCACTTTGCATCAGTCCATCTTCGATGAGCTCGGGCCCAGCGAAGCCGGTGGCGTTTCCGGGTGTTGTTGATAAATGGCTTTCGCTTTGCATAGTATACTTTTAACTTGCGCTTACAGATATAGCGACAAACTGTAGTTACTGACAGTGGTTTTATGAAGTGTTCCTGAACCCCTGTGGTGATATCCTTTACACACGGATGTCGCTTTTTGATGCAGTACCGCCTGAGGGATCGAAGGTCTGTAATATCATGGCTTACGTGCAGTGATTTCTCCAGATTCTCTGAACCTTTTGATGATATTATGGACAGTAGATGGTGAAATCCTTAAATTCCTTGCAATAGCTGGTTGAGAAATGTTGTTCTTAAACGGTTGGACAATTTGCTCAGGCATTTGTTGACAAAGTGGTGACCCTCGCCCCGTCCTTGTTTGTGAATGACTGAGCATTTCATGGAAGCTGCTTTTATACCCAATCATGGCACCCACCTGTTCCCAATTAGCCTGTTCACCTGTGGGATGTTCCAAATAAGTGTTTGATGAGCATTCCTCAACTTTATCACTCTTTTTTGCCACTTGTGCCAGCTTTTTTGAAACATGTTGCAGGCATCAAATTCCAAATGAGCTAATATTTGCAAAAAATAACAAAGTTTACCAGTTCCAACATGAAATATCTTATCTTTGTAGTCTATTCAATTGAATATAAGTTGAAAAGGATTAGCAAATCATTGTATTCTGTTTTTATTTACCATTTACACAACGTGACAACTTCACTGCTTTTGGGTTTTGTATATAGCTTTGTCAAAAATAAAATATATGTTATGATGATGTTTAGAGAGATGCACACATGTATTTAGACAAAGAAGACTCATGGCCTTTGGTTAAAAAACTAACTTTTGGCTAATAAAATTGTATAAAAACAATTCAGTAGAATGTAATAAAAACAAGTACAGTAGTTTTATGAAGTGATGCAATAATGATGTACAGTATTTACCTTGGACCTTACCTTTTATCTCCTTTCAACTGCTTCCCCGTCAAACCCCATCCGCAGCTTCTTCATATTTTCATGGATAAATGTTTAGATATTTTTTTCAACGTCCTTTGCTGGTGTTACGAACTCATTCTACTTCAGTATGGTGCAGACTTGCAGCGCTACGCTCCAAATACTTCACCTGGTTGGCTAGCTACACGATCTGTAGCGTTTTTGATTATTTATTTCTTTAATTCCATGAGTATCATCCACTTTTTCTTCCCAGCATTGTCCTTCACACTCACTCGCGTCACAACCAATGCCTGGAAAAACAATGCTAGCTGTAAGCGAATTCTAGCCACAAGCTAATGCGCGCTATATGCTAATGCTAGCTAAAGGCTAATTCTAGCTGCAAGGTAATGTGAACTATATGCTAATGCTGGCTATATGCTAATGCTAGCTATAAGCTAATGCTTGCTATAAGCAAATGCTAGCTACAAGTTAATGTGAGCTATATGCTAATGCTAGCTATACGTTAATGCTAGCTACAAGCTAATGTGAGCTATATGCAAATGTTAGCTAAGACTTAATGCTAGCTATATGCTAATGTGAGCTGCTAGCTATAAGTTAATGTGAGATTAATGCGACACCTAGTGGCCACAATAATTCATGACGTCAAGCTCATGATACAGTAAGTTGAATGATGCGGATACGTTTGTTACTGGATACTTTCTAATACGCCTTAAAGACTTTGTATGTGTAAGTAATATGCAACTGTAATGATTTGATGCTTGTTTATATTGACCAACGTCACCTTTTATTGTTCAATGATTATTATGTCAAGCTCGTGTGCTATTGTGTGCTAAGCTGTTGTGTAGCTGCTATTAGCCTATATAGCCTGGCATGTTTACCTTTTGTAAATGACTTTAGTAAAATAGACAACATTGTGTGCTTTTTGGAGGACATTTAGATGTTAACTGGCTGTCCATTGGGGGCTGAATGATGAAACTCATATAATCCGATTTCTTTTGCTGATATCAGTTACGCCACATCATCTATTTATTATTATTATTATTATTATTTAATTATTATTATTATTATTTAATTATTATTATTATTTAATTATTATTATTATTGATATATGTATGTATGTATGTGCATTCACACATACAAGATTCTAAAGTAAAACATCTATTTATTATTATTATTATTATTATTATTAGTGAATTATTATTATTATTACTATTATTATTATTATTATTATTATTATTAGATGTGTAATATCTAAGCATTCATACATATAATATTCTACAGCAAAACATCATCTATTTATTAATTAGATGATGATGATGATAGTTAATTATTGTTATTATTACTACTACTATTATTATTATTATTATTATTATTATTATTATTATTATTATTATTTGTTATTATCATTATGTGTGACTGTCCAAACATTCACACATATAATATTCTACACTAAAACATAATCTATTTTTTATTATTATTATTATTATTATTATTATTATTATTATTATTATTATTTAATTATTATTATTACTGATGTATGTGTATGTGTGTATGTATGTATGTGTGAATGCTTGGGCATTCACACACACATACATACATACATACATACATACATACATAGATACTACAGCAAAACATAATCTATTTATTATTATTATTATTATTATTATTATTATTATTATTAGATGTGTGAATGTTTAAGCAGTCATACATATAATATTCTACAGCAAAACATAATCTATTTATTATTATTATTATTATTATTATTATTAGTGAATTGTTATTATTATTACTATTATTATTATTATTATTTTCTTATATGTGTGAATGTTTGGACATTCACACATACAATATTCTACACCAAAACATTATCTATTTATTGTTATTATTTTTATTATTATTAGTGTATTCTTCTTCTTCTTATTATTATTATTATTAGATGTGTGAATGTCTAAGGATTTATACATATAATATTCTACAGCGAACATAATCTATTTATTATTATTATTATTATTATTATTATTATTAGTGAATTGTTATTATTATTATTATTATTATTATTATTATTTTATTATATGTGTGAATGTTTGGACATTCACACATATATTCTACACCAAAACATCATTTATTTATTATTATTCCGCCGCAAAACATTTGGCACACTCCACATCCCCCAGTTTTCATTGGATCAGAACCGTTCGAGTATCTAAACTTTGGGCTTGACCCGGAATCGTGAAAATAAATATCCCGGATTACCCAGAATTCCCAGTTTTCCTGGACATTTTGCCTATTGAGAAGGAACACCCTGGACATTCAAGCCGGCATGTTTCCCGGGTTCCGAAAATGTCCTTATTACCCGGAATGACCAGAAATGTCCCCCCTTTGAAAATGAATGGGCAATAAACAAACCTCTCCATATCCCACATTTCTCAACCGATTTGAACCGTTCCAACATCCCCACACACACACCACTCACCCTGGACTTTCCCTTCCACTCACGCGTATCGGTGGCAAATTCCAGTTTTAAATGTTGATTGTTTTTTCTCTGATGTTAAATGAATGAAATAAAACACAAACTCAGAGGCAGCGCGCTATGAATACGCCTAGAGATGTCCGATAATGGCTTTTTTGCCTATATACGATATTCCGATATTGTCCAACTCTTAATTACCGATTCCGATATCAACCGATACCGATATATACAGTCGTGGAATGAACACATTATCATGCCTAATTTTGTTGTGATGCCCCGCTGGATGCATTAAACAATGTAACAAGGTTTTCCAAAATAAATCAACTCAAGTTATGGAAAAAAAGGCCAACATGGCACTGCCATATTTATTAGTGAAGTCACAAAGTGCATTATTTTCTTTAACATGCCTCAAAACAGCAGCTTGGAATTTGGGACATGCTCTCCCTAAGAGAGCATGAGGAGGTTGAGGTGGGCGGGGTTGGGGGGGAGGGGTAGCGGGAGGGGTGTATATTGTAGCGTCCCGGAAGAGTTAGTGCTGCAAGGGGTTCCGGGTATTTGTTCTGTTGTGTTCATGTTGTGTTACGGTGCGGATGTTCTCCCGAAATGTGTTTGTCATTCTTGTTTGGTGTGGGTTCACAGTGTGGCGCATATTTGCAACAGTGTTCAAGTTGTTTATACGGTCACCCTCAGTGTGACCTGTATGGCTGTTGACCAAGTATGTCTTGCATTCACTTGTGTGTGTGTGAAAAGCCGTGGATATTTTGTGATTGGGCCGACACGCAAAGGCAGTGCCTTTGCGGTTTATTGGCGCTCTGTACTTCTCCCTACGTCCGCGTAGCACTCCGTACAGCGGCGTTTTAAAAAGTCATACATTTCACTTTTTGAAACCGATACCGATCATTTCCGATATTGCAGTTTAAAGCATTTATCGTCCGATAACATCGGCAGTCCGATATTATCGGACATCTCTAAATACGCCTGTTTCCCGGCCAAGTGTTTGAGTCGGTGCCCAGTCTGTAACCCGACGTGCCACAAATGAATCCAAAAATGTTTCCGTTCTAATTAATGTTAATTCGTACTCGTTAATACCCACAAGACTCAGTGGGTACCTAGAAGAGCGCTACCACACGTGGGTCGCCATGGTCTTGTGACGGTACCATCTGCTGGTACCCAGAAGAACACGAGCGCGTGATGGTATCAGCCAGGGTTCACCTTTGGTTCCGCTGGATGTTTTCTTCTCTGACGGCATGTCGTGAAATGTGGGCTGGGGCTGTGAAAACAGGATCCCTGGAAAGTGGTGGAGATGTGTCAGACCCTGCCTCGTCTTCAAGGACGGGCCGGCCCGCGTTCTGGGAGACTTTTTTTCATGAGTGCGGAATGAGCGGCATGCCTATGCTAATGCCCGGGGGGTTTGGGGGGGGGGGTTCCACTCGGACCAAGCGTCAGAACGGCGGGCAGTTCCCACGTGTCTTCTGGTCCCCCCCCCCCCCCCCCCCCCCTCGTTCCCCGTGGCTCGGCGAGCGGGCGGGCCTCCTTTATTAGCCGGGTTATGCAACCGCCATGGCCGACCCGCCGCTCAGCAAAGGGACGTCTTTATGCTTCTGCACAAAGCACGGCAAATTGAATTATTCTGGAAAGAGCGAGCTGTGTTTGGAGCGCCCAAAGGTTATCGACATGCGCCCAACGCCGCTTTCATTCTGCCGCCCAACGTGCTTTGGTTGGCATCACACTTTTCATCCTGCTGCCCATTTTTTTCAGGGCCGGAGTTAAAAAAATAAATAAAAAAATAAATAAAAATTCCAGGAATCTTTTCCAAATTCCAACACATGCACCTGGGGATAGGCCCCTCCCACCTCCAAAGACATGCACCTGGGGATAGGCCCCTCCCACCTCCAAAGACATGCACCTGGGGATAGGCCCCTCCCACCTCCAAAGACATGCACCTGGGGATAGGCCCCTCCCACCTCCAAAGACATGCACCCGGGGATAGGTTGATTGGCAACACTAAATGGTCCCTAGTGTGTGAATGTGAGTGTGAATGTTGTCTGTCTATCTGTGTTGGCCCTGTGATGAGTTGGCGACTTGTCCGGGGTGTACCCCGCCTTCCGCCCGATTGCAGCTGAGATAGGCTCCAGCACCCCCCCGCGACGCCGAAAGGGATAAGCGGTAGAAAAATGGATGGATGGATTTTCACCACTTCCTGGAAAGTTTTCACAGTTCCTATTTTTCAACCGTTTCTGACCATTACACCTTCAAAACATCCCTCTTAGTCGGGATAACAAACGCCCCTATTTTTCTTTCGTCCAAATTGCCGGATTTCCGAAATACCAATTCTCACTTCAAACATACTCCGTCAAAGGTTGTGAGTTCAAACCCCGGCCGAGTCATACCAAAGACTATGAAAATGGGAGCCATTACCTCCCTGCTTGGCACTCAGCTACAAGGGTTGGAATTGGGGGTTAAATCACCAAAAATGATTCCCGGGCGTGGCCACCGCTGCTGCCCACTGCTCCCCTCACCTCCAAGCGGGTGATCAAGGGTGATGGGTCAAATGCAGAGAATAATTTCGCCACACATAGTGTGTGTGTGTGTGACAATCATTGGTACTTTAACTTTAACTTAACATTTTTCAACCAATTCCAAGAAACAGTTCAATTTTGTCCAAATTCCCCCAAAATTCCCGGAATTCCGAAATACCAATTCTCACTTCAAACATACTCCGTCAACATTTTTCAACCAATTCCCCAAAAATTCCAACACCAACCCACTCATATCATCTCGGTCAATTGTGCTCGTATTTTCCCAGAATATAATCCCATTTTTCACAAAATTTCCAGGAAATCCCCGTTCAAATGAATGGACATTTTCATAGTTCTACAATAGAGGTGAGAATCTTTGGGCACCTCACCATTTGATTACGATCCAGGAGCTACGATTTGATTAAACATCGGTTATTGATGCAGTTTAAAAAAATGTTCCGTTTCATTAAATAAGCGTTTATCACTTGCAACTTTTAAAAAAAAGAGTACATATGTAATAAGAAACAGTTAAATTTCGTCCAAATTCCCCGAAATTCCTGGAATTCGGAAATACCAATTCTCACTTCGAAACATACTCCGTCAACATTTTTCAGCTAATTCCAAAAATTACAACACCATATCATCTCGGACAATTGTGCTCGTATTTTGCAAAAAATCCGCATTTTTCACAAAATTTCCAGGAAATCCCCATTCAAATGAATGGACATACTCATAGTTCTACAATAGAGGTGAGAATCTTTGGGCACCTCACCATTTGATTACGATCCAGGAGCTACAATTTGATTAAACATCGGTTATTGATGCAGTTTTACAAATTTTTCCGTTTCATTAAATAAGCGTTTGTCACTCGCAACTTTAAAAAAAAGAGTACATATGTAATAAGAAACAGTTAAATTTCATCCAAATTCCCCAAATTCCAGGAATTCCGAAATACCAGTTTTCACTTCAAACATACTCCGTCAACATTTTTCTACCAGTTCCAAAAATTCCAACACCAACCCACTCATATAATCTCAGACAATTGTGCTCCTATTTTCCAAAAAATTCCCATTTTTCACAAAATTTCCAGGAAATCCCCATTCAAATGAATGGACATTATCATAGTTCTACAATAGAGGTGAGAATCTTTGGGCACCTCACCATTTGATTACGATTCAGGAGCTACGATTTGATTAAACATCGGTTATTGATGCAGTTTTAAAAAATGTTCCGTTTCATTAAATAAGCGTTTATCACTTGCAACTTTTAAAAAAAAGAGTACATATGTAATAAGAAACAGTTAAATTTCGTCCAAATTCCCCGAAATTCCCGGAATTCGGAAATACCAATTCTCACTTCGACACATACTCCGTCAACATTTTTCAGCCAATTCCAAACATTCCAACACCATATCATCTCGGACAATTGTGCTCGTATTTTCCAAAAAATTCCCATTTTTCACAAAATTTCCAGGAAATTCCCATTCAAATGAATGGACATACTCATAGTTCTACAATAGAGGTGAGAATCTTTGGGCACCTCACCATTTGATTACGATTCAGGAGCTACGATTTGATTAAACATCAGTTATTGATGCCGTTTTACACATTTTTCCGTTTCATTGAATAAGCGTTTATCACTTGCAACTTAAAAAAAAAGAGTACATATGTAATAAGAAACAGTTAAATTTCGTCCAAATTCCCCCAAATTCCCCGAAATTCCCCGAAATTCAGAAATACCAGTTTTCACTTCAAACATACTGCGTCAACATTTTCCTACCAATTCCAAAAATTCCAACACCAACCCACTCATATAATCTCAGACAATTGTGCTCGTATTTTCCCCAAAAAATTGCCATTTTTCACAAAATTTCCAGGAAATTCCCATTCAAATGAATGGACATATTCATAGTTCTACAATACAGGTGAGAATCTTTGGGCACCTCACCATTTGATTACGATTACGATTCGAGATGTCCGATAATATCGGACTGCCGATATTATCGGCCGATACATTTCTTACAATGCGATATCGGAAATTATCGGTATCGGTTTCAAAAAGTAAAATGTATGACTTTTTAAAACGCCGCTGTGTACACGGACGTAGGGAGAAGTACAGAGCGGCAATAAACCTTAAAGGCACTGCCTTTGCGTGCCGGCCCAGTCACATAATATCTACAGCTTTTCACACACACAAGTGAATGCAAGGCATACTTGGTCAACAGCCATACAGGTCACACTGAGGGTGACCGTATAAACAACTTCAACACTGTTGCAAATATGCGCCACACTGTGAACCCACACCAAACAAGAATGACAAACACATTTCGGGAGAACATCCGCACCGTAACACAACATAAACACAACAGAACAAATACCCAGAACCCCTTGCAGCACTAACTCTTCCGGGACCCTACAATATACACCCCCGCTACCCCATACCCCCACCCCCACCTCAACCCCCCCACCCCGCCCACCTCAACCTCCTCATGCTCTCTCAGGGAGAGCATGTCCCAAATTCCAAGCTGCTGTTTTGAGGCATGTTAAAAAAAAAAAAGCACTTTGTGACTTCAATAATAAATATGGCAGTGCCATGTTGGCATTGTTTTCCATAACTTGAGTTGATTTATTTTGGAAAACCTTGTTACATTGTTTAATGCATCCAGCGGGGCATCACAACAAAATTAGGCATAATAATGTGTTCTTTCCACGACTGTATATATCGGTATCGGTAATTAAGAGTTGGACAATATCGGAATATCGGATATCTGCAAAAACGCCATTATCGGACATCTCTAATTACGATTCAGGAGCTACGATTTGATTAAACATCGATTATTGATGCAGTTTAACAAATGTTTTCGTACATATGTAATAAGAAAGAAGTTAAGTAAATTCCCATTGTATTTATTAAAATAATGGAAATGTGTGTAAAACTGGAACATAAGTACGTTATTAGAGTTCAAAATAAACATTCTTATGGTCGACTTAATTACTGACATTTCTTTTAATATTCATAGGTAAGAATGGCACTGTTAATGTTTGAACTGATACAGTACTCAAAGGTACCAATTTTTGGTACTTTTGTGTGTGTTAATACTGTAAACATTGATAATTTTAAAAATATTTTTTAATGGCAACATTTAGAAATGAGCTGATTATGATAACTGGTATCAATTGTAAGTATGACATTAACTTAAATTCACAGTTGCAAGTCCAATACTTTAGATGGCGGTAGTGTGTGGTTTATGCTGTGTTTCTTGTTGCGCCCTAAAAAGTGTACATCTGTACGTATTGTACTTATTACACAGCAGCTGTTTGATTGTAACGTGCGTCTTAGTTCTGGTTTTCATTACCACATTTGGAGGCGTTGAAATCGCTAACGCTAATCAGTAGCAAAGCCCATCAAGCTAGTGCATTTTTGGAAAAGTTACGTAGGAGTGTTTTTTTGAGTCAATTTCTTTGTGGACATGTAAAATTGCAACATTTGGCAGAGTGCGCTATCGGTGCTGCTGGAGTGATCGCAGAGTGCCGAAAGTGAGTTGGCAACCGCGGGGTGGCGCCACGAGTAACACATAGCATTGTTGGATTTTACGTGAATCGGTGCTGTAGTGATGATCTCAGAATGTACACTAAGTATCTCAATAGCAAGGATCTGCTGTCAGGTTTCACAAAAAAATGGTTTAGGGCACCACAATTACAGGAAAATGAATGTGTGTGTGTATATATGTATATATGTATATATATATATATATATATATATATATATATATATATATATATATATATATATATATATATATATATATACATATATATACATATATATATATATATATGT
>NC_084757.1:33893552-33921052 GCF_033978785.1 Entelurus aequoreus
TGGCTGAAAACTCCATCACAATAGCAGTGGCAGGAAGTTACTGCAGTGCTCTAAATCAGTGGTCCTTTTTGGAACTGCGGCCTTGATGTTTAATCCCAGTCCGCCTGTCCTAATCCACATGTCCCAGTCCACATGCCCCAGTCCACATGCCCTAGTCCACATGTCCCAGTCCACATGCCCTAGTCCACATGCCCTAGTCCACATGTCCTAGTCCACATGTCCCAGTCCACATGTCCCAGTCCACATGCCCTAGTCCACATGCCCTAGTCCACATGTCCTAGTCCACATGTCCCAGTCCACCTGTCCCAATCCACATGTCCCAGTCTACATGCCCTAGTCCACATGCCCCAGCCCACATGTCCCAGTCCACATGTCCTAGTCCACATGTCTCAGTCAACATGTCCCAGTCCACATGCCCTAGTCCACATGTCCTAGTCCACATGTCCCAGTCAACATGTCCTAGTCCACATGTCCTAGTCCACATGTCCCAGTCAACATGTCCCAGTCCACATGCCCTAGTCCACATGCCCTAGTCCACATGTCCTAGTCCACATGTCCTAGTCCACATGTCCCAGTCCACATGCCCTAGTCCACATGTCCCAGTCAACATGTCCCAGTCAACATGTCCCAGTCCACATGTCCCAGTCCACATGTCCCAGTCCACATGCCCTAGTCCACATGCCCTAGTCCACATGTCCCAGTCCACATGTTCTAGTCCACATGTCCCAGTCCACATGCCCTAGTCCACATGCCCTAGTCCACATGTCCCAGTCCACATGTCCTAGTCCACATGCCCTAGTCCACATGCCCTAGTCCACATGCCCTAGTCCACATGTCCCAGTCCACATGTCCCAGTCAACATGTCCTAGTCCACATGCCCTAGTCCACATGTCCCAGTCCACATGTCCCAGTCAACATGTCCTAGTCCACATGCCCTAGTCCACATGCCCTAGTCCACATGTCCCAGTCCACATGTCCCAGTCCACATGTCCCAGTCCACATGTCCCAGTCCACACGTCCCAGTCCACGCGTCCCAGTCCACGCGTCCCAGTCCACATGCCCCAGTCCACCTGTCCCATTCCACATGCCGTAGTCTACATGCCCTAGTCCACATGCCCCAGCCCACATGTCCCAGCCCGCATGTCCCAGTCCGCATGCCCCAGTCCGCATGCCCCAGTCCGCATGCCCCAGTCCACCTGTCCCAGTCCACATGCCGTAGTCTACATGCCCTAGTCCACATGCCCCAGTCCACATGTCCTAGTCCACATGTCCCAGGCCACATGTCCCAGTCCACATGCCGTAGTCCACATAACCCAGTCCATATGTCCTAGTCCACATGTCCTAGTCCACCTGTCCTAGTGCACATGTCCTAGTCCACACGTCCCATTCCACATGTTCCAGTCCACATGCCCTAGTCTACATGTCCCAGCCCACATGTCCCAGTCCGCATGTCCCAGGCCGCATGTCCCAGTCCACCTGTCCCAGTCCACATGCCGTAGTCTACATGCCCTAGTCCACATGCCCCAGTCCACATGTCCTAGTCCACATGTCCCAGGCCACATGTCCCAGTCCACATGCCGTAGTCCACATACCCCAGTCCACATGTCCTAGTCCACATGTCCTAGTCCACCTGTCCTAGTGCACATGTCCTAGTCCACACGTCCCAGTCCACACGTCCCATTCCACATGTTCCAGTCCACATGCCCTAGTCTACATGTCCCAGCCCACATGTCCCAGTCCGCATGTCCCAGGCCGCATGTCCCAGTCCACCTGTCCCAGTCCACATGCCGTAGTCCACATACCCCAGTCCACATGTCCTAGTCCACATGTCCTAGTCCACCTGTCCTAGTGCACATGTCCTAGTCCACACGTCCCAGTCCACACGTCCCATTCCACATGTTCCAGTCCACATGCCCTAGTCTACATGTCCCAGCCCACATGTCCCAGTCCGCATGTCCCAGGCCGCATGTCCCAGTCCACCTGTCCCAGTCCACATGCCGTAGTCCACATGTCCCAGTCCACCTGTCCTAGTCCACATGCCCTAGTCCACATGCCCCAGCCCACATGTCCCAGTCCACATGTCCACGTCCCAGTCCACATGTCCCAGTCCACACGTCCCAGTCTACATGCCCTAGTCTACATGCCCTAGTCTACATGCCCTAGTCCATATGCCCCAGTCCACATGTCCTAGTCCACATGTCCCAGTCCACATGTCCCAGTCCACATGTCCCAGTCCACATGCGGTAGTCCACATGTCCCAGTCCACCTGTCCTAGTCCACATGCCCTAGTCCACATGCCCCAGCCCACATGTCCCAGTCCACATGTCCCAGTCCACGTCCCAGTCCACGTCCCAGTCCACATGTCCCAGTCCACACGTCCCAGTCTACATGCCCTAGTCTACATGCCCTAGTCTACATGCCCTAGTCCATATGCCCCAGTCCACATGTCCTAGTCCACATGTCCAAGGCCACATGTCCCAGGCCACATGTCCCAGTCCACATGCCGTAGTCCACATGTCCCAGTCCACCTGTCCTAGTCCACATGCCCTAGTCCACATGCCCCAGCCCACATGTCCCAGTCCACGTCCCAGTCCACATGTCCCAGTCCACACGTCCCAGTCCACGCGTCCCAGTCTACATGCCCTAGTCTACATGCCCTAGTCCACATGCCCTAGTCCACATGCCCCAGCCCACATGTCCCAGTCCACGTCCCAGTCCACATGTCCCAGTCCACACGTCCCAGTCCACGCGTCCCAGTCTACATGCCCTAGTCTACATGCCCTAGTCTACATGCCCTAGTCCAGTGTTTTTCAACCTTTTTAGAGGCAAGGCACATTTTTTTCATTTAAAAATCAGGAGGCACACCACCAGCAGAAAACGTTAAAAAATGAAACTCCACCAGGTCCTCCTTGTGCCTTATTTTGAGTTTGTTGGTGTTTTCATGTGTGTAGTGCTTTAGTTCTTGTCTTGTGCTGTTATTTTGGTGTTTTCCTGTAGCAGTTTCATGTCTTCCTTTGAGCGCTATTCCCCGCACCTGCTTTGTGTTAGCAAGCAAGGCTATTTAAGTTGTTGCTATTCTTCATTGTGGGGACATTGTTGATTGTCATGTCATGTACGGATGTACTTTGTGCTGCTCCACACGCTGCAAGTTTTTGCTGTCGTCCAGCATTCTGTTTCTGTTTACTTTGTAGCCAGTTCAGTTTTACTGTCGTTTTACATAGCCATCCCTATGCTTCATTGCCTTTTCCTTTCACTTTTGTTCATTTTTGGCTTAAGCGTTACATACCTTTTTACCTGCACGCTGTGGTCTGCATATTGGGATCACAGTTCTAAAGAACGGCACAGTATTTGCAGATTGTAATTATTGATTTGCAAAAAATTATTTTTTGGACCAATTAGGTGAAGTTGCATAATTTCCCACGGCACACCAGACAATATCTCACGGCACAGTGTGCCGCGGCACAGTGGTTGAAAATCACTGCCCTAGTCTACATGCCCTAGTCCGCATGTCCCAGTCCACATGCCCCAGCCCACATGTCCCAGTCCACATGTCCTAGTCCACATGTCTCAGTCAACATGTCCCAGTCCACATGCCCTAGTCCACATGTCCTAGTCCACATGTCCCAGTCAACATGTCCTAGTCCACATGTCCTAGTCCACATGTCCCAGTCAACATGTCCCAGTCCACATGCCCTAGTCCACATGCCCTAGTCCACATGTCCTAGTCCACATGTCCTAGTCCACATGTCCCAGTCCACATGCCCTAGTCCACATGTCCCAGTCAACATGTCCCAGTCAACATGTCCCAGTCCACATGTCCCAGTCCACATGTCCCAGTCCACATGCCCTAGTCCACATGCCCTAGTCCACATGTCCCAGTCCACATGTTCTAGTCCACATGTCCCAGTCCACATGCCCTAGTCCACATGCCCTAGTCCACATGTCCCAGTCCACATGTCCTAGTCCACATGCCCTAGTCCACATGCCCTAGTCCACATGCCCTAGTCCACATGTCCCAGTCCACATGTCCCAGTCAACATGTCCTAGTCCACATGCCCTAGTCCACATGTCCCAGTCCACATGTCCCAGTCAACATGTCCTAGTCCACATGCCCTAGTCCACATGCCCTAGTCCACATGTCCCAGTCCACATGTCCCAGTCCACATGTCCCAGTCCACATGTCCCAGTCCACACGTCCCAGTCCACGCGTCCCAGTCCACGCGTCCCAGTCCACATGCCCCAGTCCACCTGTCCCATTCCACATGCCGTAGTCTACATGCCCTAGTCCACATGCCCCAGCCCACATGTCCCAGCCCGCATGTCCCAGTCCGCATGCCCCAGTCCGCATGCCCCAGTCCGCATGCCCCAGTCCACCTGTCCCAGTCCACATGCCGTAGTCTACATGCCCTAGTCCACATGCCCCAGTCCACATGTCCTAGTCCACATGTCCCAGGCCACATGTCCCAGTCCACATGCCGTAGTCCACATAACCCAGTCCATATGTCCTAGTCCACATGTCCTAGTCCACCTGTCCTAGTGCACATGTCCTAGTCCACACGTCCCATTCCACATGTTCCAGTCCACATGCCCTAGTCTACATGTCCCAGCCCACATGTCCCAGTCCGCATGTCCCAGGCCGCATGTCCCAGTCCACCTGTCCCAGTCCACATGCCGTAGTCTACATGCCCTAGTCCACATGCCCCAGTCCACATGTCCTAGTCCACATGTCCCAGGCCACATGTCCCAGTCCACATGCCGTAGTCCACATACCCCAGTCCACATGTCCTAGTCCACATGTCCTAGTCCACCTGTCCTAGTGCACATGTCCTAGTCCACACGTCCCAGTCCACACGTCCCATTCCACATGTTCCAGTCCACATGCCCTAGTCTACATGTCCCAGCCCACATGTCCCAGTCCGCATGTCCCAGGCCGCATGTCCCAGTCCACCTGTCCCAGTCCACATGCCGTAGTCCACATACCCCAGTCCACATGTCCTAGTCCACATGTCCTAGTCCACCTGTCCTAGTGCACATGTCCTAGTCCACACGTCCCAGTCCACACGTCCCATTCCACATGTTCCAGTCCACATGCCCTAGTCTACATGTCCCAGCCCACATGTCCCAGTCCGCATGTCCCAGGCCGCATGTCCCAGTCCACCTGTCCCAGTCCACATGCCGTAGTCCACATGTCCCAGTCCACCTGTCCTAGTCCACATGCCCTAGTCCACATGCCCCAGCCCACATGTCCCAGTCCACATGTCCACGTCCCAGTCCACATGTCCCAGTCCACACGTCCCAGTCTACATGCCCTAGTCTACATGCCCTAGTCTACATGCCCTAGTCCATATGCCCCAGTCCACATGTCCTAGTCCACATGTCCCAGTCCACATGTCCCAGTCCACATGTCCCAGTCCACATGCGGTAGTCCACATGTCCCAGTCCACCTGTCCTAGTCCACATGCCCTAGTCCACATGCCCCAGCCCACATGTCCCAGTCCACATGTCCCAGTCCACGTCCCAGTCCACGTCCCAGTCCACATGTCCCAGTCCACACGTCCCAGTCTACATGCCCTAGTCTACATGCCCTAGTCTACATGCCCTAGTCCATATGCCCCAGTCCACATGTCCTAGTCCACATGTCCAAGGCCACATGTCCCAGGCCACATGTCCCAGTCCACATGCCGTAGTCCACATGTCCCAGTCCACCTGTCCTAGTCCACATGCCCTAGTCCACATGCCCCAGCCCACATGTCCCAGTCCACGTCCCAGTCCACATGTCCCAGTCCACACGTCCCAGTCCACGCGTCCCAGTCTACATGCCCTAGTCTACATGCCCTAGTCCACATGCCCTAGTCCACATGCCCCAGCCCACATGTCCCAGTCCACGTCCCAGTCCACATGTCCCAGTCCACACGTCCCAGTCCACGCGTCCCAGTCTACATGCCCTAGTCTACATGCCCTAGTCTACATGCCCTAGTCCAGTGTTTTTCAACCTTTTTAGAGGCAAGGCACATTTTTTTCATTTAAAAATCAGGAGGCACACCACCAGCAGAAAACGTTAAAAAATGAAACTCCACCAGGTCCTCCTTGTGCCTTATTTTGAGTTTGTTGGTGTTTTCATGTGTGTAGTGCTTTAGTTCTTGTCTTGTGCTGTTATTTTGGTGTTTTCCTGTAGCAGTTTCATGTCTTCCTTTGAGCGCTATTCCCCGCACCTGCTTTGTGTTAGCAAGCAAGGCTATTTAAGTTGTTGCTATTCTTCATTGTGGGGACATTGTTGATTGTCATGTCATGTACGGATGTACTTTGTGCTGCTCCACACGCTGCAAGTTTTTGCTGTCGTCCAGCATTCTGTTTCTGTTTACTTTGTAGCCAGTTCAGTTTTACTGTCGTTTTACATAGCCATCCCTATGCTTCATTGCCTTTTCCTTTCACTTTTGTTCATTTTTGGCTTAAGCGTTACATACCTTTTTACCTGCACGCTGTGGTCTGCATATTGGGATCACAGTTCTAAAGAACGGCACAGTATTTGCAGATTGTAATTATTGATTTGCAAAAAATTATTTTTTGGACCAATTAGGTGAAGTTGCATAATTTCCCACGGCACACCAGACAATATCTCACGGCACAGTGTGCCGCGGCACAGTGGTTGAAAATCACTGCCCTAGTCTACATGCCCTAGTCCGCATGTCCCAGTCCGCATGTCCCAGTCCACATGTCCTAGTCCACATGTCCCAGTTTCCTGGGATTGAGCGCTAAAGACACAAGTCTGGACATCAGCTGCTGTAAGCCCCGCCCTGGAGTCCTGCACCATCCTCTCAGACACATAAGTCACATTCCTCCCAAACCTCTTTGCACCTTTCTTTTTTAAACACACCATGGAATTTGGAGGCCGCCACCACTTGTGGCCTTTGTGTGTGTGTGTGTGTGTGTGTGTGTGTGTGTGTGTGTGTGTGTGTGTGTGTGTGTGTGTGTGTGTGTGTGTGTGTGTGTGTGTGTGTGTGTGTGTGTGTGTGTGTGTGTGTGTGTGTGTGTGTGTGTGGGAGCAGGTAGTCCCTCGTCAAGAAAACGATGACATTAGTAAACTTTTTAAATGTCGTAACTTTTTCCAGGTATAAAAAAAAGAAGGCTGGTAAAAAAACATTTTCGGCACTAAACATGCTAAAAACAATCCAAGTTAGATCCAAATATGCCAGGGGCCCAACTTTTCCACTACACAGGGGCCCGGGGCCCGGAGCCCGGTCAAATAATAACACCCATTATTCCATAATTGTGTGAATGTTCCAAAGCATTCATTCATTCACATGGTTTCTACACCAAAACTCATCTATTTATTCGACTTCTTCTCCAGATTTTGCCGCGCTCTACCTTCCACATTTTTCGCCTTTTTCTAAAAATTCCCATATTTCCCAGAATTCCAGGTTTTCCGGGACATTTTTCCCATTCAAAATTAAATGGACATTTTTCAAACTTCCACCATTTCCACATTTTTAAAAACCAATTCAAACCATTCCACCTTCAACATGTTCCACTCATCCTGGACATTCAAACTATCATTTTTCCAAGTTAAAAAAAATTCCAGGAATTCCCGTTTTTTTTTTACTCTTTTTTTTGGTGACTACTCCTTCCACATTTTTCAACCCACTTCACCCGTTCCACCGTCCAAACATTCCTCTTATTCAGGACAAGAAAACAAACAAAGTTGTTTTTCGAACTGGAAAAATTCCATGTTTTCCTGAAATTCCAGGAATTCCTTAATACCATTTCTCAATTCAACATGTTACTACATCAACATTTCTCGATTGATTTGAAAAATTCCAACACCAACCATTTCAGCTCATTCAGAACATTCAAGTTTTTTCAAAGTTCAAAAAAATTCCAGGAATTTTTTGAAATTTTTTCTGGCGACTACTCCTACCATTTTTCAACCCATTTGCACCTCGTTGCACCGTCCAAACATTCCTCTTAATCAGGACAAAAGACAAAGTTGTTTTTCGAACTGGAAAAATTCCTGGTTTTCCCAAAATTCCAGGAATTCCTTAATACCATTTCTCAATTTAACATGTTACTACTTCAATACTTATTGGCCGTTTTGAACATTTCCAACACCAACCATTTAAACTCATTCAGAACAATCAAGTTTTTTCAGAGTTCAAAAAAATTCCAGGAATTCCCAGAATTCCCGTTTTTTTCAAACCCTTTTTTGACCCTTTTTTCTGGCGACTACTCCTTCCACATTTTTCAACCCACTTCAACCGTTGCACAGTCCAAACATTCCTCTTAATCAGGACAAAAAACTAAGTTGTTTTTCGAACTGGAAAAATTCCGGTTTTTCCCGAAATTCCTTAATACCATTTCTCAATTCAACATGTTACTACTCCAACATTTCTCGACCAATTAGAAAAATTCCAACACCAATCATTTCAACTCATTCAGAACATTCAAGTTTTTTCCGAGTTTAAAAAAATTCCAGGAATTCCCAGAATTCCCGTTTTTTTCAAACCCTTTTTTGACCCTTTTTTCTGGCGTCTACTCCTTCCACATTTTTCAACCCACTTCAACCGTTCCACCGTCCAAACATTCGTCTTAATCAGGACAAAAGACAAAATTGTTTTTCGAACTGGAAAAATTCCCGGTTTTTCCCGAAATTCAAGTAATTCTTTAATACCATTTCTCAATTCAACATGTTACTACTTTAATATTTCTCGACCGATTTGAAAAATTCCAACACCAACCATTTCAACTCATTCAGAACATTCAAGTTTTTTCCGATTTCAAAAAAATTCCAGAAATTCCCAGAATTCCCGTTTTTTCAAACCCTTTTTTGACCCTTTTTTCTGGCGACTACTCCTTCCACATTTTTCAACCCACTTCAACCGTTGCACAGTCCAAACATTCCTCTTAATCAGGACAAAAAAACAAAGTTGTTTTTCGAACTGGAAAAGTTCCCGGTTTTCCTGAAATTCCAGGAATTCCTTAGTACCATTTCTCAATTCAACATGTTACTACTTCAACATTTCTCGACCAATTTGAACAATTCCAACACCAACCATTTCAACTCATTCAGAACATTCAAGTTTTTTCAAAGTTTAAAAAAATTCCAGAAATTTCCTAGAATTCCAATTTTTTTAAACCCTTTTTTGACCCTTTTTTTCTGGCAACTACTCCTTCCACATTTTTCAACCCATTTCAACAGTTCCACCGTCCAAACATTCCTCTTAATCAGGACAAAAAAACAAAGTTGTTTTTCGAACTGGAAAAATTCCCGGTTTTCCCGAAATTCCAGGAATTCCTTAATTTTATTTCTCAATTCAACATGTTACTACTTCAATACTTCTTGACCGATTTGAACAATTCCAACACCAACCATTTCAACTCATTCAGAACATTAATTTTTTTTCCGAGTTCCAAAAAATTCCAGGAATTTGCAGAATTCCCGTTTTTTCAAACCCTTTTTTGACACTTTTTTCTGGCGACTACTGTTTCCACATTTTTCAACCCACTTCAACCGTTCCACCGTCCAAACATTCCTCTTAATTAGGACAAAAAACTAAGTTGTTTTCCGAACTGGAAAAATTCCTTGTTTTCACGAAATTCCAGGAATTCCTTAATTTTATTTTTCAATTCAACATGTTACTACTTCAATACTTCTTGACCGATTTGAAAAATTCCAACACCAACCATTTCAACTCATTCAGAACATTCAAGTTTTTTCCGAGTTCAAAAAAATTCCAGGAATTTCCAGAATTACCGATTTTTCAAACCCTTTTTTGACCCTTTTTCTGGCGACGACTCCTTCCACGTTTTTCAACCCACTTCAACTGTTCCACCGTCCAAACATTCCTCTTAATTAGGACAAAAAACTAAGTTGTTTTTTAAACTGGAAAAATTCCTTGTTTTCACGAAATTCCAGGAATTCCTTAATTTTATTTCTCAATTCAACATGTTACTACTTCAATACTTCTTGACCGATTTGAACAATTCCAACACCAACCATTTGAACTCATTCAGAACATTAATTTTTTTTCCGAGTTCCAAAAAATTCCAGGAATTTGCAGAATTCCAGTTTTTTCAAACCCTTTTTTGACCCTTTTTTCTGGCGACAACTGTTTCCACATTTTTCAACCCACTTCAACCGTTCCACCGTCCAAACATTCCTCTTAATCAGGACAAAAAACGAAGTTGTTTTTCGGAATGGAAAAATTCCCCGTTTTCCCCGAAATTCCAGGAATTCCTTAATACCATTTCTCAATTCAACATGTTACTACTTCAACATTTCTCGACCGATTTGAACAATTCCAACACCAACCATTTCAACTCATTCAGAACATTCAAGTTTTTTCAAAGTTCAAAAAAATTCCAGGAATTCACAGAATTCCCATTTTTTGAAACCCTTTTTTGACCCTTTTTTCTGGCAACTACTCCTTCCACATTTTTCAACCCACTTCAACAGTTTCACCGTCCAAACATTCCTCTTAATCAGGACAAAAAAACAAACAAAGTTGTTTTTCGAACTAGAAAAATTCCCGGTTTTCCAGGAATTCCTTAATTTTATTTCTGAATTCAACATGTTACTACTTCAATACTTCTTGACCGATTTGAACAATTCCAACACCAACCATTTCAACTCATTCAGAACATTAATTTTTTTTCCGAGTTCCAAAAAATTCCAGGAATTTGCAGAATTCCCGTTTTTTCAAACCCTTTTTTGACACTTTTTTCTGGCGACTACTGTTTCCACATTTTTCAACCCACTTCAACCGTTCCACCGTCCAAACATTCCTCTTAATTAGGACAAAAAACTAAGTTGTTTTTCGAACTGGAAAAATTCCTTGTTTTCACGAAATTCCAGGAATTCCTTAATTTTATTTTTCAATTCAACATGTTACTACTTCAATACTTCTTGACCGATTTGAAAAATTCCAACACCAACCATTTCAACTCATTCAGAACATTCAAGGTTTTTCAACCCACTTCAACTGTTCCACCGTCCAAACATTCCTCTTAATTAGGACAAAAAACTAAGTTGTTTTTTAAACTGGAAAAATTCCTTGTTTTCATGAAATTCCAGGAATTCCTTAATTTTATTTCTCAATTCAACATGTTACTACTTCAATACTTCTTGACCGGTTTGAACAATTCCAACACCAACCATTTCAACTCATTCAGAACATTAATTTTTTTTCCGGGTTCCAAAAAATTCCAGGAATTTTCAGAATTCCAGTTTTTTCAAACCCTTTTTTGACCCTTTTTTCTGGCGACAACTGTTTCCACATTTTTCAACCCACTTCAACCGTTCCACCGTCCAAACATTCCTCTTAATCAGGACAAAAAACGAAGTTGTTTTTCGGAATGGAAAAATTCCCCGTTTTCCCGAAATTCCAGGAATTCCTTAATACCATTTCTCAATTCAACATGTTACTACTTCAACATTTCTCGACCGATTTGAACAATTCCAACACCAACCATTTCAACTCATTCAGAACATTCAAGTTTTTTCAAAGTTCAAAAAAATTCCAGGAATTCACAGAATTCCCATTTTTTCAAACCCTTTTTTGACCCTTTTTTCTGGCAACTACTCCTTCCACATTTTTCAACCCACTTCAACAGTTTCACCGTCCAAACATTCGTCTAAATCAGGACAAAAAAACAAACAAAGTTGTTTTTCGAACTAGAAAAATTCCAGGTTTTCCAGGAATTCCTTAATTTTATTTCTGAATTCAACATGTTACTACTTCAATACTTCTTGACCGATTTGAACAATTCCAACACCAACCATTTCAACTCATCCAGAACATTCCCATTGAAAACAATGCGACATTCTTCAAAGTTCCACAACTCCCACATTTTTCATCCGTTTCAAACTGTTCCAACTTCAAAATATTCAGCCTGTTTGGGAATTGTGTGCTCTACTTCAACAATTCTAAAAGAAATTCCAGAATTTCAGTTCAACGTCAGCATTGGAGCATTCACACGCCTCATCTAGTTACGTCTAACTTCCTTACGGTGCACAACCTTGTCAAATGATGTCAAAGATTATTATCAAGGCTTTGGTCAGACTGATTTTTAACGATAAATAAACAAAACCCGAATTGGGTTGGTTGGTTAAAGTTTATTTGGAACATATATCCAGTTTCAATTAGTAACATATATTAATTTCTCTTTACATGTTCGAAAAGGAGTCGGAAGAAGCAAATCGTATTTATTTCTACGACTTTTCCACTTCATAGCAACCATGTCCACTTCCTGTTGTCATTGTGTACACAAAATAAATCAACACAAATGTGATTCTTTTCATGAGATAATATCTTATTGACGTTTATCATCATTCTTCTTCTTATTTCATATCTTATTTGCTCAGACGGGAATGTGTTTACGTAAGTTTATATTGGGCTATGTCTATTTTTTAAGGGGGAGAGATGTTAATGTCTCTCGTATTGGTGTTAGCATTTAAGGTAGCATGCTTCCCAGTACTGAGCAGTATTCTGTGAGCTAGTAAAGTGTTGTCAATCACAGTTTTACGATAATTTTGGGCGTGTGCCTCAGTATCATTACATCCCTACTAGGGTTGTCCCGATACCAATGTTTTAGTAACGGTACCAAAATGTATTCCGGTACTTTTCTAAATAAGGGGGACCACAAAAAAATGACATTACTGGCTTTATTTAAAAAAAAAAAAAAAAAAGTAATCTTAGGGTACATTAAACACATGTTTGTTATTGCAAGTGTGTCCTTAAATAAAATAGTGAACATACTAAACAACTTGTCTTTTAGTAGTAAGTAAGCAAACAAACACTCCTAATTAGTCTGCTGACATATTGTGTAATTTCTCAATCTATTTTGTCAAAATTATGAGGGACAAACTGTAAAAATGGATTATTAATCCACTTGTTAATTTACTGTTAATATCTGTTTTTTTCCCCCGTTTCAACATGTTCTATCTACGCTTCTGTTAAAATGTAATAATCACTTATTCTTCTGTTGTTTGATACTTTACATTAGTTTTGGATGATACCACAAATTTAGGTATCGATCCGATACCAAGTAGTTACAGGATCATACATTGGTCATATTCAAAGTCCTCATGTGTCCAGGGATGTATTTCCTGAGTTAATAAACCTACTATGAATTTTTTTTAAAAAAGGAAAAAATATCGATGTAATCATAGTAGTATCGACTAGATGCGCTCCTGTACTTGGTGTCATTACAGTGGATGACAGGTGTAGATCCACCCTCGGCATTTGTTTACATTGTGACGCCGGCCGGTGAGCTACGGTGTGTAGTGAAGCATGTTTAGCTATTCCTTTTCCTCCAGTGATAATGATACCTGTAAGAAACGTACTTTATTTGCTAGCAATGTCTTAAAGCACCTCTTCCTGAGGGCGTTTCAGTGTTATATCTTTTATCTTTAGTTTTTTAGCCAAAATGCGTCCATTCTCCCTTTTCTGTCTACACACTGTGTCTGCTTGTAAGTACTCCGTGTGCGCGCGCTGCCGAACATGCTCCTCTGCTTGTAAAACCAGCAATTGTCATGACGTGACAACGGGAACGGGTACTTTTCAAACAGAGTATAGTACCATTTTTGATTCATTAGTACCGCGATACTATGCCAGTACTGGTATACCGTACAACCCTAATCCCTACACTGTATCCACTAGAATATTTGATCATCTCTTCTATTTGGACATGCCTGTTTTAGCGCCCGCAGTCTTTGTTTGCATAATTACACCCGCGGGAAATATGCGCATTCATATTTGTCGTGGTTGAGGAATTGAAGTGGGAGGCCTCCAGTTTCACATTCCTTTCTCACGCCTCCCAGCCGTCAGCGGGCAAAGCTGGGCGGCCGCAGATAGAAATACCCTCCTCGATTATTCCGGAATGAGCAAATGTCTTTTGACAACTAAATATATATTTTCGCGGGGAAGGTGCGAGAGCGTCGGTGTGGAGCCACAGCTGCACATGCTTGTCATTCTGCATCGTCTGCTTGGGAGAAATCACTCATTTCCAGCAACCAGTCCAATAAAGCACTTACATTGATGGCTTATAATATTTGTAGTATATGACACTTTACATGCAATTAGTGTTTTGTGTGTGTGTGTGTGTGTATAGCGGTGGCCGCGCCCAGGAATCATTTTTGGTGATTTAACCCCCAATTCCAACCCTTGATGCTGAGTGCCAAGCAGGGAAGTAATGGGTCCCATTTTTATAGTCTTTGGTATAACTCGGCAGGGGTTTGAACTCACAACCTCCCTGCTTAGGCTGCTGCCCCCGCAACCCGACCTCGGCTAAGCGGAAGAAGATGGATGGATATATATACATATATATATATTTATATATACAGTAAATCGATTAAAATCGATTCTTAAAATAGTTGCCGATTAATTTAGTCATCGATTCGTTAGATCTATGCTATGCGCAAGCGCAGAGGTTTTTGTTTTTTTTAAATATTTTTTTTTTTATTTTTTATTTTTTTTATTTTTTCTAAACCTTTATTTATGAACTGCAACATTTACAAACAGCTGAGAAACAACAATCAAAATAAGTATGGTGCCAGTATGCTGTTTTTTTTCAATAAAATACTGGATAGGATAGAAATGTAGTTGGTCTCTTTTATCCGATTATTAATCGATTAATCGAAGTAATAATCGACAGATTAATCGATTATCGAATTAATCGTTAGTTGCAGCCCTAATATATATATATATATATATATATATATATATATATATATATATATATATATATATATATATATATATATATATATATATATATATATATATATATATATATGTATATATATATATATATATATATGTATATATATATATATATATATATATATATATATGTATATATATATATATATACATATATATTTATATACATATTCATATATATATATATATATATATATATATATATATTTACATACATACATATATATATATATATATATATATATATATATATATATATATATATATATATATATATATATACATATACATATGTACACACATTTCTATATACGTGTACATTAGTATTGGTTTTAATATATATATATATATATATATATATATATATATATATATATATATATATATATATATATATATATATATATATATATATATATATTATATACATATTTATATATATATATATTTACATACATATATGTATATATATATATGTATATTTATATATATATATATATATGTTTACATATACATATGTACACACATTTCTATATACGTGTACATTAGTATTGGTTTTAATATATATATATATATATATATATATTTATATACATATTTATATATATATATATATTTACATACATATATGTATATATATATATATATATGTATATTTATATATATATATATATATATATATATATATATATATGTTTACATATACATATGTACACACATTTCTATATACGTGTACATTAGTATTGGTTTTATATATATATATATATATATATATATATATATATATATATATATATATATATATATATATATATATATAATTTTTTTTTTTCATTTTTTTTTTGTTTTTCATTCAATGTTTAAATCTCTAGATCAGTTTCAGATCTATGTCGATATAAAATATTTTTAAAACAATTTTTTTTAATGTTTTGTGCCTTTTTCTCAAAATCCAGTTTTTTAAAACATGCAATATTTCCCCCACCCCAAAAAAATATTTGACGTGAAGTAATCCAAGCCTTCAATAGGTCAATAATTCAGAACAACATTGATTTCAATTCAATATTTTTTTTGATAAATTACAGTTATTTTTGTTTTGTTTTAATCCACTCAAATTAATGAGGAAAAATGTGTTAAAAACAAGTCATACATTATTGTTTTCACTTTCAACCCTTAAATCTCTAGGTCAACTTCAGATCTGTCAATACACATTTTTTAAAATGATTTTTCATGTTTTTTAAAATTTGTTTGTTTTATGCCCTTTTTGTCATAGAAAACATTGTTTTTCATGGCAAACACGCAAAATATGTAATATTCCCCCCCCCCCCCCCCCCCAAAAAAAAAACGTCAATGTGGAATATTTGATGTGAAGTAATTGGAGCCTTGAATATATCAATAATTCATAACAATATTGATTTTGATTCATTATTATTTTTTGAGCAATGAAAGTTTAAAAAAACAAAAACACCTGGCATGGCAGCTTTTTCTCGTTACTTTTTAACTGTTTGCTCTTTTATTCCACTTTTTATGTTTTTTGTTTGTTTTTGTTTTAATAGTATTTCTAGAATGTGCCGTTAAAAATTGTGTGTGTGTGTGTGAGTGTGTTTGTGTGTGTGTCCATCAGAGGCAGACGTGACTGTGCTGTCACAAGACTGCGGAACAAAGCCAACATAGAAGTTAGTGTTTGGGATGCAGACAAGTGTGACGTCACACCAAGCCAGAGTGTGTCGTGCACACAATCACACAAGTTGTCGTGTGAGTGCCTGCATGTTTGTTGGTGTTTGACAAACACTCCAAGGAGGAGCGTGCTGCTGCTGTTTGCTTTCGTCTCGTCTTGTCGCGTTTCACCTTTGACCTGGTGTGTTTGCAGGCAGTCAACACAATCCTTCTGTGCATGATCACATCCTGATCACAATCACACGGATCAATAACACCAAGTATTACACACACACATGCAGGGTTCAAATACACACTTTTTTTTACATTTTAGCCTTCAAACAGATGATAACTTATCGTTATTGTTCTCTCTTTTTATAAATAGTGTCTGTATGTACAGTTAATTGTTCTAAAACACCTCTATATTTTTTATATAAATGTACTTACATTTTCATTTTATATACATATGTACTTACACATTAGTGTTTATTTTTTAAATTATATTTATATATGTATATGTACTTACCTTTTCATTTTATATATATATATGTACTTAGACGTTAGTGTTTATTTATTTTTAAATTATATTTTTATATGTATATGTACTTACAATTTCATTTTGTATATATATGTATATTTTTTAATGATATGTATATATGTATTTGTACTTACATTTTCATTTGTTTTATATATATATATATATATATATATATATATATATATATATATATATATATATATATATATATATATATATATATATATATATATATATATACTTACACTTTAGTGTTTATTTATTTTTTAAATTATATTTTTATATGTATATGTACTTACCTTTTCGTTTTTGTACATATATGTACTTACACGTTAGTGTTTATTTATTTTTTAATTATATTTTTATATGTATATGTACTTACAATTTCATTTTTTATATATATGTACTTACACATTAGTGTTTATATATTTTTTTTAAATGATATTTTTATAAGTATATGTACTTACATTGTCATTATTGTACATGTATGTACTTACACTTTAGTGTTTATTTATTTTTTAAATTATATTTTTATATGTATATGTACTTACCTTTTCGTTTTTGTACATATATGTACTTACACTTTAGTGTTTATTTTTTTAATGATATTTTTATATGTATATGTACTTACATTTTCATTATTGTACATATATGTACTTACACATTAGTGTTCATACATTTTTTTTAAATGATATTTTTATAAGTATATGTACTTACATTTTCATTATTGTACATGTATGTACTTACACTTTAGTGTTTATTTATTTTTTAAATTATATTTTTACATGTATATGTACTTACCTTTTCGTTTTTGTACATATATGTACTTACACTTTAGTGTTTATTTTTAAATGATATTTTTATAAGTATATGTACTTACATTTTCATATATTGTACATATATGTACTTACACTGTAGTGTTTATTTTTTTAATGATATTTTTATATGTATATGTACTTACATTTTCATTATTGTACATATATGTACTTACACTTTAGTGTTTATTTTTAAATGATATTTTTATAAGTATATGTACTTACATTTTCATATATTGTACATATACGTATGTACTTACACTGTAGTGTTTATTTTTAAATGATAATTTGATATGTATATGTACTTACATTTTCATTATTGTACATATATGGTACATGTATGGTATATGGTAATAAACACTTTAGTGTTTATTTTTTTAATTATATTTTTATATGTATATGTACTTACATTTTCATTATTGTACATATGTGTACGTACACTGTAGTGTTTATTTATTTATTTAAATTATCGAAGGGAATAAGCGGTAGAAAATGGATGGATGGATATTTATATATGTATATGTACTTACCTTTTCTGTTTTTTTTACATATATGAACTTATACTTTATAGTGTTTATTTAGCTTTTAAATGATATTTTTATATGTTCTGTATATATACTTAGATTTAATTTTTTGTACATATATGTACTTACACTTTAGTGTTTATTTAGCTTTTAAATTATATTTATATGAGATACTAAGTATGTCATTATTATGACTTAGTAAGTCAATATTTTGACTTAGTAATTTAAAACCCTGTATTTACATTTTATTTATATACATATATGTACTTACACGTAGTCTTTAATTCATTTGTGTGTTCTATTTATATATTTATGTACTTACATTTATATATATATATATATATATACCGTATATATGTACTTACACGTAATCTTTAATTCATTTGTGTGTTCTATTTATATATTTATGTACTTACATTTATATATATATATATATATATATATATATATATACCGTATATATGTACTTACACGTAATCTTTAATTCATTTGTGTGTTCTATTTATATATTTATGTACTTACATTTATATATATATATATATATATATATATATATATATATATATATATATATATATATATATATGTACCGTATATATGTACTTACACTTAGTCTTTATTTATGTTTTAAGTTATATTTATATTTGTAGATGTACTTACATTTAGTTTTTATTTAATTTGTGTATTCTATTTATATATTTATGTACTTACATTTATATATATATATATATATATATATATATATATATATATATATATATATATATATATATATATATATATATATATATATATATATATATATATATATATATATATATATATATATATATATATATATATATATATATATATATATATATATATATATATATATGATCAATCAGAAGTATCAAGCAGCAAAAATGCACCAAACGTGGTTAAGTATGGAGTTTGTGTTGGTTCAATTGTATTTTGTTTTATCCACCATGACTAGGGAAGGTTGTTTGCATCGGGTCATATAAGTAAATGCTGCACATTGCTTCCTTTAAGGCTTGATAGTTGGTCATAGGCCTGGAATACTGATGTTGTCCACAAGATGGCATCATTTTTATATATTTATGATACTTAGACTTAGTCTCGATTTAATTTGTCGTTATTTGTATTAACATACTTACAGCGAGTCTTTTGCCGTTCCAGGATCACCAAGCCGCTGACCTTCGCCGACTGCGTGGGAGACGAGCTCCCTCTGGGCTGGGAGGAAGTCTACGACCAGCAAGTGGGCGTTTACTACATCGACCACATCAACAGTGAGTACTTCTTGTTGCGCTCCACCCGGCAGGGTGCGCTCCCCGCTCACGCCGCGTCCTTGCTGTCCCTAGAGAGCACCCAGATCGAGAACCCGCGCACGCAATGGCGCCAGGAGCAGGAGCGCATGCTGAAGGAGTACCTGGTGGTGGCCCAGGAGGCCCTGAGGGCCAAGAAGGAAATGTTCCTGGTCAAGCAGCAGCGCCTGGAGCTGGCTCAGCGGGAGATGTTGCTCTTCAAGCAGATATCTGACGACCAACTCTCCATCACCAGTAATCTATTACTTATTACCTTACTTCCTTACTTGCTACCTTTTATACTTCCTTACTACCTTAGTGGAGTTGGCTCAGCGGGAGATGTTGCTCTTCAAGCAGATATCTGACCACCAACTCTCCATCACCAGTAATCTATTACTTTTTACCTTACTTCCTTCTATACTTCCTTCCTTACTTGCTACCTTTTAAACTTCCTTACATCCTTACTACCTTATTGGAGTTGGCTCAGTGGGAGATGTTGCTCTTCAAGCAGATATATGACCACCAACTCTCCATCACCAGTAATCTGTTACTTTTTTACCTTACTTCCTTCTGTACTTCCTTCCTTCCTTACTTGCTACCTTTTATACTTCCTTACTTCCTTACTACCTTAGTGGAGTTGGCTCAGCGGGAGATGTTGCTCTTCAAGCAGATATCTGACCACCAACTCTCCATCACCTGTAATCTATTACTTTTTACCTTACTTCCTTCTATACTTCCTTCCTTCCTTACTTGCTACCTTTTATACTTCCTTACTTCCTTACTACCTTATTGGAGTTGGCTCTGCGGGAGATGTTGCTCTTCAAGCAGATATATGACCACCAACTCTCCATCACCAGTAATCTATTACTTTTTACTTACTTCCTTCCTTCCTTCCTTCCTTCCTTACTTGCTACCTTTTATACTTCCTTACTACCTTAGTGGAGTTGGCTCAGCCTGAGATGTTGCTCTTCAAGCAGATATCTGACCACCAACTCTCCATCACCAGTAATCTATTACTTTTTACCTTACTTCCTTACTTGCTACCTTTTATACTTCCTTACTACCTTAGTGGAGTTGGCTCAGCGGGAGATGTTGCTCTTCAAGCAGATATCTGACCACCAGCTCTCCATCACCAGTAATCTATTACTTTTTACCTTACTTCCTTCTGTACTTCCTTCCTTACTTGCTACCTTTTATACTTCCTTACTTCCTTACTACCTTAGTGGAGTTGGCTCAGTGGGAGATGTTGCTCTTCAAGCAGATATCTGACCACCAACTCTCCATCACCAGTAATCTATTACTTTTACCTTACTTCCTTTTATCCTTCCTTCCTTACTACATTACTTCCTTTTATACTTCCTTACTTTTGACCTTACTTATTTTCCTTCATACTTCCTTTCTTCCTTCCTTGCTTTCTTGTTTCCTTCCTTCCTTCCTTCCTTCCTTTTCTTCCTTCCATCCTTACTGCCTTCATCCTTCCTTCCTTGTTTCCTTAATTTTCCAAATGTCTTCCTTCATACAATGCTTCCTTCCTTCCTTTTTTGTTTTTTTTCCTCCCTTGTTTCCTTTCTTCCTTACTTGTTTTCTCTTTTCCATGCTTCCTTCTTCCCTCCCGTCCTTGCTTCCTTCCTTGCTTCCTGTGTTGGAATTCATCTTTCCTTCAATGAACCACGGCTCTCCAGTGTCAGCAGCACTCGTGCACCATGCTTGACTTGTGTTGTCATATATTTACACAATAACGTTTGTGTTGACATATATTTACACAATAATGTTTATATTGTCTTATATTTACACAATAACGTTTGTGTTGACATATATTTACACAATAATGTTTATGTTGTTATATATTTACACTGTTTGTGTTGACATATATTTACACAATGAAGTTTGTGTTGTCATATATTTACACAATAATATTTTTGTTGACATATATTTACACAATGAAGTTTGTGTTGACATATATTTTACACAATGAAGTTTGTGTTGTCATATATTTACACAATAATATTTTTGTTGACATATATTTACACAATGAAGTTTGTGTTGACATATATTTTACACAATAATTTTTATGTTGTTATATATTTACACTAATGTTTGTGTTGACATATATTTACACAATGAAGTTTGTGTTGTCATATATTTACACAATAATGTTTTTGTTGAGATATATTTACACAATGAAGTTTGTGTTGTCATATATTTACACAATAATGATTGTGTTATCCTCTATTTACACAATAATGTTTGTGTTATCCTCTATTTACACAATAATGTTTGTCTTGTCATGTGTTTACACAATGTTTATGTTCTCATGTATTCACACACAATTTTTTATGTTGCCTTATACTTACACAATGATGTTTGTGTTGACATAAATTTACACAATAATGTTTGTGTTGACATATATTTACACAATAATGATTGTGTTATCCTCTATTTACACAATAATGTTTGTCTTGTCATGTGTTTACACAATGTTTATGTTCTCATATATTTACACACAATTTTTTATGTTGCCTTTAATTTACACAATGATGTTTGTGTTGACATAAATTTACACAATAATGTTTGTGTTGTCATGTGTTTACACAATAGTGTTTGTGTAGTCACATATTTACACAATAATGTTTGTGCTGGCATATATTTACTCAATAATGTTTGTGTTATATATTTACACAATAATGTTTATGTTGTCATATATTTACACAATAATGTTTATGTTGTCTTGTCATATATTTACACAATAATGTTTATGTTGTCATATATCTACACAATAATGTTTATGTTGTCATATATTTACACAATAATGTTTGTTGTCATATATTTACACAACAGTGTTTATGTTGACATATGTTTACACAACAATGTTTGTGTTGTCTTATATTTACACAATAATGTTTGTGTTGTCATATTTACACAATGTTTATAATGTCTTATATTTACACAGTTTATGTTTGTTATATATTTACACAACAATGTTTATGTTGTCTTATATTTACACAATAATGTTAATGTTGTCATATATTTACACAACAATGTTTGTGTTGACATATATTTACACAACAATGTTTATGTTGTCATATATGTACACAATAATGTTTGTTGTCATATATTTACACAATAATGTTTATGTTGACATATATTTACACAACAATGTTTGTGTTGTCTTATATTCACGCAACAATGTTAATGTTGACATGTCTTTACACAATAATGTTTATGTTGTCATATATGTACACTGTTTGTTTTCATATATTTACACAACAATGTTTATGTTGTCTTATATTTACACAATAATGTTTATGTTGTCATATATTTACACAACAATGTTTATTTTGTCTTATATTTACACAATAATGTTTATGTTGACATATATTTACACAACAATGTTTGTGTTGTCTTATATTTACGCAACAATGTTAATGTTGACATGTATTTACACAATCATGTTTATGTTGTCATATATGTACACTGTTTGTTTTCATATATTTACACAACAATGTTTATGTTGTCTTATATTTACACAATAATGTTTATGTTGTCACATATTTACACAACAATGTTTATGTTGTCTTATATTTACACAATAATGTTTATGTTGTCATATATTTACACAACAATGTTTGTGTTGACATATATTTACACAACAATGTTTATGTTGACATGTATTTACACAATAATGTTTATGTTGTCATATACAGTATGTACACAATAATGTTTGTTTTCATATATTTACACTATAATGTTTGTTGTCATATATTTACACAATAATGTTTATATTGACATATATTTAGACAACAATGTTTGTATTGTCTTATATTTACGCAACAATGTTTATGTTGACTTGTATTTACACAATAATGTTTATGTTGTCATATATGTACACAATAATGTTTTTTTCCATATATTTACGCAATGTTTGTGTTGTCTTATATTTACACAACAATGTTTGTGTTGAATCATTGTCTCTGCATGTACTCTGATATGACTACTTTATATCTACACAACAATGTGTGTTTGGTCATATATTTACACAATAATGTTTATGTTGACATATATTTACATAACAATGTTTGTGTTGTCTTATATTTACGCAACAATGTATATGTTGACATGTATTTACACAATAATGTATATGTTGTCATATATGTACACTACAATGTTTATGTTGACATGTGTTTACACAATAATGTTTGTGTTGTCATATATTTACACAACAATCTTTATGTTTTCATATGTTTACACGTTTGTGTTGTCTTATATTTCCACAACAATGTTTGTGTTGAATCATTGTCTCTGCATGTACTCTGATGTAAAAGCTGTACACTGACTACTTTAAAGTGAATACTTTCTCTAGCATTGTTCTTTGACAAGATGCATTGTGATAAACATGCTTGCTGAAATGTGACCTTTGACCTTACACTGACACTCCTCCCACCCTTGTGTTTTTTGTCCTCAGCACTCTCTGGCTCCGCCTCCAGCGCCAAACACGACCCCGACCAAATCAAAGTGGAAGTCGCTTGTCGGCGAGAGCGGGTGAGTCATGATCAGTCCAGAACAATGGGGGGTGGGGTACTGGGGGCGTGGCCAGTGCGGGTGTGCCCGACTACAGGATATCGCATCTCGGGGCCCGCCCGGGGGCCTCGGGGGGGACCAGGATGAGCTTGCCATCAAAGGGTCACAGAGAGGCGAGTGATTGAATCACCTTCAGGACAGCTTCCTGCTCTTTGATGTGCAGGACATTCTTGCCACCATCTGATATCCATATCCGTATCGGTCCAATTTCATCAAAAACAACTATGGGATGATATGTGCTTGCATGTGTGATGTCATGTGCGATACAAGCAGCCCTGCAGCGTGTTTACTTGTGTGTTATATCATGTGCAATACAAGCAGTCCTGCAGCATATTTACTTGTGTGATATCATGTGCGATACAAGCGGTCCCGCAGCGTTTTTACTTGTGTGTGAAATCATGTGCGATACAAGCGGTCCTGTAGTGTGTTTACTTGTGTGATATCATGTGCGATACAAGCGGTCCTGCAGCGTGTTTACTTATGTGTGATATCTAGTGCGATACAAGCAGTCCTGCAGCGTGTTTACTTATGTGTGATACAAGCAGTCCTGCAGCGTGTTATCTTGTGTGTGATATCATGTGCGATACAAGCGGTCCTGCAGTGTGTTTACTTGTATGTGATATCATGTGTGATACAAACAGCCCTGCAGCGTGTTTACTTGTGTGTTATATCATGTGCAATACAAGCAGTCCTGCAGCATATTTACTTGTGTGATATCATGTGCGATACAAGCGGTCCCGCAGCGTGTTTACTTGTGTGTGAAATCATGTGCGATACAAGCGGTCCTGTAGTGTGTTTACTTGTGTGATATCTAGTGCGATACAAGCAGTCCTGCAGCGTGTTTACTTATGTGTGATACAAGCAGTCCTGCAGCGTGTTATCTTGTGTGTGATATCATGTGCGATACAAGCGGTCCTGCAGTGTGTTTACTTGTATGTTATATCATGTGCGATACAAGCGGTCCTGCAGCGTGTTTACTTGTGTGTGATATATTGTGCGATGCAAGCAGTCCTGCAGCGTGTTTACTTGTGTGTGATATCATGTGCAATACAAGCGGTCTTTCATCATGTTTACTTATGTGTGATATAATGTGCGGTACAATCGGTTCTGCAGTGTTTACTTGTGTGTGATATCATGTGCGATACAAGCGGGCCTGCAGCGTGTTTACTTGTGTGATATCATGTGCGATGCAAGCGGTCCTGCAGCGTGTTTACTTGTGTGTGATATCATGTGCGATACAAGCGGTCCTGCAGCGTGTCTACTTGTGTGTGATATCATGTGCGATACAAGCGGTCCTGCGGTGTGTTTACTTGTGTGTGCTATCATGTGCGATACAAGCAGTCCTGCGGTGTGTTTACTTGTGTGTGATATCATGTGCGATACAAGCGGGCCTGCAGTGTGTTTACTTGTGTGTGATATCATGTGCGATGCAAGCGGTCCTGCAGCGTGTTTACTTATGTGTGATATCTAGTGCGATACAAGCAGTCCTGCAGCGTGTTTACTTATGTGTGATACAAGCAGTCCTGCAGCGTGTTAACTTGTGTGTGATATCATGTGCGATACAAGCGGTCCTGCAGTGTGTTTACTTGTATGTGATATCATGTGCGATACAAGCGGTCCTGCAGCGTGTTTACTTGTGTGTGATATCATGTGCGATGCAAGCAGTCCTGCAGCGTGTTTACTTGTGTGTGATATCATGTGCAATACAAGCGGTCTTTCATCATGTTTACTTATGTGTGGTATAATGTGCGATACAATCGGTCCTGCAGTGTGTTTACTTGTGTGTGATATCATGTGTGATACAATCAGTCCTGCAGCGTGTTTACTTGTGTGATATCATGTGCGATGCAAGCGGTCCTGCAGCGTGTTTACTTGTGTGTGATATCATGTGCGATACAAGCGGTCCTGCAGCGTGTCTACTTGTGTGTGATATCATGTGCGATACAAGCGGTCCTGCGGTGTGTTTACTTGTGTGTGCTATCATGTGCGATACAAGCAGTCCTGCAGTGTGTTTACTTGTGTGTGATGTCATGTGCGATATAAGCCGGCCTGCAGTGTGTTTACTTGTGTGTGATATCATGTGCGATGCAAGCGGTCCTGCAGCGTGTTTACTTGTAATTGATATCATGTGCGATACAAGCAGTCCTGCAGCGTGTTTACCTATGTGTGATATCATGTGCGATACAAGCGGTCCTGCAGCGTGTTTACTTGTGTGTGATATCATGTGGGATACAAGCGGTCTTGCAATGTGTTTACTTATGTGTAATATCATGTGCGATACAAGGGGTCCTACAGCGTATTAACTTGTGTGTGATATCATGTGCGATATGAGCAGTCCTGCAGCGTATTTACTTGTAAGTGATATCATGTGCGATATAAGCAGTTCTGCAGCGTGTTTACTTGTGCGAAGTAAAAATCGAAATGTCCTCCAATAAGTTAAAAATTTCTTCTATTTTACTGAAGTAATTTACAAAAGGTAAACATGATAGACTATAGGCTACTAGGAGCTAGCAGCTACACAACAGCTAAGCACACAATATCATACAAGCTAGGAATAGGTAATAATCAAACAGAAATGCAGTGCAATTTGTCAATATGAACAATTATCAAATAATTATAGTTGCATATTATTTTAATATACAAAGTCTCCAAGGCAGAAGCGTATTAGAATGTATCCAGTAACAAACGTGTCCGCATCATTCAACGTACTGGGTCATGAGCTGAATTTAATTAATTATAATGACCAGTGGGTGTCAACAAATAAACAGTTACCCCTCCACTTCGACTTAAAGACAGCAAAAGTCCATTCCGGACGGTTAGTAACAAATAAGTTAGTGTTTTTCCTAGTTACCATTGTTATCTGTTTGACTCATTTCACTTGATCAAACCTTTTCTAACATTCCACACTACTAAATAATACAAGTATGTATGATTCAATATTGTTGTCAATCACATCTCAAAGATCCAATATCGATATCTTAACTCTTGTACTAATCCTCTATTTTTGTATTTTTCAAAATAAAACAAAACATTTCTTGCATATATATATATATATATATATATATATATATATATATATATATATATATATATATATATATATATATATATGTATGTACTTGTGTATATATGTATGTATGTGTATATATGTATGTATGTATGTATTAGGGGTGTGGGAAAAAATCATTTCGAATCGCGATTCTCACGTTGTGCGATTCAGAATCGATTCTCATTTTGAAAAAATCGATTTTAATTCTTTATTTTATTATTTAAAAAATGTATTTTTAAATTTTTTTTTTAAATTAATCAATCAATCCAACAAAACAATACACAACAATACCATAACAATGCAATCCAATTCCAAAAGCAAA
>NC_084757.1:33926052-33931301 GCF_033978785.1 Entelurus aequoreus
GCTGGTTAGCACTGATTAGTAATTGCTAGCCCTGATTAGTACTGGTTCGCTTTGAGTAGTATTAGATACTACTAGTTAGCACTATTTGGTACTAGTCAGCACTGGTTGTATTCTCCAGCCTCCCTCAGTCACTTGGTAAAAAGGAGCACAGGTTCGATTCCCACATTTAACGTTAACCTTGACCAGACTTAGTGACTTTTCAGATTGATTGGATTATTTTGATCGAATTTAAATGTGTTAGTTTGACAATACTAGTACTAGTTAGCACTAGTTAGTACCGATTAGCACAGGTTAGTGTGTGTTACACTAGTTGGTATTGGTTAGCACTAGTTAATACTGATTAGCATTGGTTAGCTCTGGGTAGTACTAGATAATACTAGTTAGCACTATTTGATACTAGTCAGCACTGGTTGTTTTCTCCAGCCTCCCTCAGTCACTTGGTAAAAAGGAGCACGGGTTCGATTCCACATTTGTTAACCTTGACCAGATTTAGTGACTTTTCTGATTGGATTATTTGATCGAATTTAAAGTCAAACAAATATTTAAAAAAACACCAAATGACTGATTTTCTTTGCGACTTGACTTTTAGATGCTGACGTTAGTTTGACAATACTAGTGCTAGTTAGCACTGGTTAGTATTAGTTAACGTGGGTTAGCAGTCATTAGTACTGTCTAGCACTGGTTGTTTTTGTCATCCTCCAGCCTCTCTCTGTCACTTGTGGAATCAAACCTGTTGTCCTTTTTTTTTTTAACCATTTATTAACCTTGACCAGACTTTGTGACTTTTCTGATTGATTAAATTATTTTGATCAAATTAAATGTTGTTCCAAAACAAAGTAAAACAATCTTTAAAAAAAAATCTCTGATTTTCTTTGTGGCTTGACTTTTAGACGCGGACTTTAGTTTGACAATACTAGTACTAGTTAGCACTAGTTAGTACCGATCAGCACTGGTTAGTGTGGGTTAACAATAGTTGGTACTGGTTAGCTCTGAGTAGTACTAGATCATACTAGTTAGCACAATTTGGTACTAGTCAGCACTGGTTGTTTTCTCCAGCCTCCCTCAGTCACTTGGTAAAAAGGAGCACAGGTTCGATTCCACATTTGTTAACCTTGACCAGACTTAATAACTTTTCTGATTGATTGGATTATTTTGATCAAATTTAAAGTCAAACAAATGTTTTTTAAAAAAATCACTGATTTTCTTTGCAGCTTGACTTTTAGACGCTGGCATTAGTTTGACAATACTAGTACTAGTTAGCACTAGTTAGTACCGATCAGCACTGGTTAGTGTGGGTTAACAATAGTTGGTATTGGTTAGCTCTGAGTAGTACTAGATAATACTAGTTAGCACAATTTGGTACTAGTCAGCACTGGTTGTTTTCTCCAGCCTCCCTCAGTCACTTGGTAAAAAGGAGCACAGGTTCGATTCCACATTTGTTAACCTTGACCAGATTTAATAACTTTTCTGATTGATTGGATTATTTTGATCGAATTTAAAGTCAAACAAGTATTAAAAAAAAAAAAAAAATCACAGATTTTCTTTGCGACTTGACTTTTAGACGCGGACTTTAGTTTGACAATACTAGTACTAGCTAGCACTGGTTAGTATTAGTTAGCGTGGGTTAGCAGTCATTAGTACTGTCTAGCACTGGTTGTTTTCGTCATCCTCCAGCCTCTCTCTGTCACTTGTGGAATCAAACCTGGTGTCCTTTTTTTTTTTTTTACCATTTGTTAACCTTGACCAGACTTTGTGACTTTTCTGATTGATTAAATTATTTTGATCAAATTAAATTTTGTTCCAAAACAAAGTAAAACAATCTTTTAAAAAAAATCTCTGATTTTCTTTGTGGCTTGACTTTTAGACGCGGACTTTAGTTTGACAATACTAGTACTAGTTAGCACTAGTTAGTACCGATCAGCACTGGTTAGTGTGGGTTAACAATAGTTGGTACTGGTTAGCTCTGAGTAGTACTAGATAATACTAGTTAGCACAATTTGGTACTATTCAGCACTGGTTGTTTTCTCCAGCCTCCCTCAGTCACTTGGTAAAAAGGAGCACAGGTTCGATTCCACATTTGTTAACCTTGACCAGACTTAATAACTTTTCTGATTGATTGGATTATTTTGATCAAATTTAAAGTCAAACAAATATTTAAAAAAAAAATCTCTGATTTTCTTTGCGACTTGACTTTTAGATGCTGACATTAGTTTGACAATAATAGTACTAGTTAGCACTAGTTAGTACCGATCAGCACTGGTTAGTGTGGGTTAACAATAGTTTGTATTGTTAACACTGGTTAGTACTGGTTAGCTCTGAGTAGTACTAGATAATACTAGTTAGCACAATGTGGTACTAGTCAGCACTGGTTGTTTTCTCCAGCCTCCCTCAGTCACTTGGTAAAAAGGAGCACGGGTTTGATTCCACATTTGTTAACCTTGACCAGATTTAGTGACTTTTCTGATTGATTGGATTATTTTGATCGAATTTAAAGTCAAACAAATATTTTAAAAAAAAATCACTGATTTTCTTTGCGACTTGACTTTTAGATGCTGACGTTAGTTTGACAATACTAGTGCTAGTTAGCACTGGTTGGTATTAGTTAGCGTGGGTTAGCAGTCATTAGTACTGTCTAGCACTGGTTGTTTTCGTCATCCTCCAGCCTCTCTCTGTCACTTGTGGAATCAAACCTGTTGTCCTTTTTTTTTTTTTTTTTTACCATTTGTTAACCTTGACCAGACTTTGTGACTTTTCTGATTGATTAAATTATTTTGATCAAATTAAATGTTGTTCCAAAACAAAGTAAAACAATCTTTTTAAAAAAACCTGATTTTCTTTGTGGCTTGACTTTTAGACGCTGACGTTAGTTTGACGATGCTAGTACTAGTTAGCACTAGTTACTAGTTAGTACTGTTAGTCTTAGTGTTACTGGTTAGTATAGTTAGTACTCGTCTGCAGCGTTGTTTTCTCCAGCCTCCTTCAATCACTTGTGGAATCAAACCCGTGCTCCTTTTTTAAATTTTTTTTTACCATTTGTTAACCTCGACCAGATATTGTGACTTTTCTGATTGATCGGATTATTTTGAGCAAAGACATATTTTTGTCAGCTCGTCGCGCATCTCCGAGTAAACACCGCATTCCTGCGTGCACGTTGTGCTGACTCGGCAGTTTGAGGAGAGAGGGGGCCATTGTGTGGTTGGCACACACACACACACGCTGACACACACACACACACACACACACACGATGACACACACACACACACACACACACACACACACACAGACACAGTCATGTCCTTGTCTTCACCTGCAGCTCTCCAGACTGAAGCAGGAGTTGGCGCAGGTGAGACAGGAGCTGCACTCAAGGAAATGGGCGTGGAGACCCTGCAGGAGTGAGTGGACCACCCTTTCCCTTCCTCGCTTATCTTACCTTATCTACCCTCAACACCCTTCTTCTTCCTACTGCACTTCCACCTGTCTGAAAGGGAGTAGGAAGAAGCAGTTATTTGTTCCCTCTGCCCACTTCCTGTGTAGAAATATGAGCGCTGGTCGAATACATCTCATTGGGAACGAAGACATTTCAAGTAGAAATCAAACATTGCAATAAATAATTGAAGAGAAAATGAACAAGTACTATCAGAAAACAGAGACTACAAACAACTACAACCAACGCTGGCAATGGTTATACTGGTGAAAATAAGTAGAGCGTGCTAAGCAACCTAAAGTACGCCCAAAATTAAAGAGGAGGACACTCTCGGCCGCCTACTGTTAAAGACAACAGATGATTAGATTAAAACGTACCACCTGTGAAATCTAATCACCTGCCAGCTGTGTCTCGCCGTCAGCACATGCCACACCCCCGTCTGATGGTGCTCTGTCTTCAGCACCATGGACAGAGGCGGTGACCTTTGCTCCTGCAGGCGCGCTGATCACACTCTCCCCCCACAGAGACATTTTACCAAGGTATGCCTATAGGCTACTGTTTCAGATTGCCATATAACTTGGTACATGTAGTCCACAATATGCAAACGTCATAAATTAGTAAGAGATGCAAAAAAAAAAGAATCGCAAATAGGAAAATATAAAAGTAAACAAGAAAAAAATTATGAGTAAATACGTGAAAAATAGACCAATAAAATAATTTAAAGGTGCCATATGTAATAATGCGGTCAAACTTCTGTAGTCCCCTCCCCTTTTCCTGACTGAGGTTGCCAGATAATCAGCCAAATCCACCTCGATGGACTGGGCTACTTCGAGGAACTTCAAACTTCCACTGCCTCTTACTAGGGTTGAGGTGCTGGGACCATAATAGCTGAATAGACAAGCGTTTTGTCAATAACCAACACATTTGACACAGAAATGAGGCTATTTTCAGGAAGAAGTACATCATGCCTGTGTACAATATCACAACAAATGGCAATCATATGGTTATTGTCAGTACTATCAGAAAACAAAGACTAAAACCAACTACAACCAACGCTAGCAATGGTTGTACTGGTGAAAATAAGTAGCGCATGCTTAGCAACATAATGTACGCCCAAAACTAAAGAGGAGACATTTTACCAAGGAATGCCTACAGGCTACTGTTTCAGATTGCCATATAACTTGGTACATGTAGTCCACAATATGCAAACACCAATAAATTAGTAAAGAGATGCAAAAAAAAGAATCGCAAATAGGAAAATATAAAAGTAAACAAAGAAAAAAATTATGAGTAAATACGTGAAAATAGACCAATAAAATAATTTAAAGGTGCCATATGTAATAATGCGGTCAAAATTTTGTAGTCCCCTCCCCCTTTCCCTGACTGAGGTTGCCAGGTAATCAGCCAAATCACCTCGATGGACTGGGCTACTTCAAGGAACTTCAAACTTCCACTGCCTCTTACTAGGGGTTGAGGTGCTGGGACCATAATAGCTGAATAGACAAGCATTTTGTCAATAACCAACACATTTGACACAGAAATGAGGCTATTTTCAGGAAGAAGTACATCATGCCTGTGTACAATATCACAACAAATGGCAATCATATGGTTATTGTCAGTACTATCAGAAAACAAAGACTAAAACCAACTACAACCAACGCTAGCAATGGTTGTACTGGTGAAAATAAGTAGAGCATGCTTAGCAACATAATGTACGCCCAAAACTAAAGAGGAGACATTTTACCAAGGAATGCCTAGATTGCCATATAACTTGGTACATGTAGTCCACAATAGGCAAACATCAATAAATTAGTAAAGAGATG
>NC_084757.1:33931321-33963821 GCF_033978785.1 Entelurus aequoreus
TAGTTTATTTGGAACATGCATCACATATTTCCACTTTCTCATGACATGTCCGAAAAAGAGTAGGAAACAAGCAGAGACTATTTAATCCCACACCTTTTTCTAGCGTAGTAATTTCTAACAATTTAAATATTAGTTTGTACTCAAGCTGTAACAGTGAATAAATACTTCAATAATAAAATAATGCAACACAATCTTGTGATCCTGAGACGAATAAAAACACTTTCAGTGTGTGATAATAAACATACCACTACTAATAATGTTATTACATAAATAATAATAATAATGATGTATATAAAACATTATTAAAAAATACCGATGATAAAAAAAAATAATGAAAAAATATTTGATAATAAAATATTCATGATAATAATAAAATAATAAGAATATAATGATTATACATAAAATAAAAAAGTATTTGTTTTACATTTTTAAACTGCTTTGAATTGCTGTTGAGCAACCTTGAAAAAAAAACCTTATAAAATAAAAGTGTTGTTAAAAGTATTATTATATTATTATGATAATAGTAATTCTAATAATTTGTTCTCCATACCCAGCTATCGTCTGTGTGTGAGGGAGCACACACCTTTCTTTTCCTTCTTCTTTTGATAAATACAACTTCATAAATGAATTAATAATTTAAAAAAAAGATTTTGGTTACTTAGACGAGTTCAAACACTTTTCCCCTTTTAGTGTGTAATAACAATCATAATAATAATAACATTACTATTATTACATTATTAATAACAATTATTAATAACAACTTTCAGTGTGAAATAATAATCAAAATAATAATATTATTATTATTAAAATATTTTTTTTAAATATAAAATTTTTTTTTTCATACTAAAATATTTTTTTAATATTAAAATGATAATATTATAATTATTATATTAATAATTATACATCCAAAATATTAATGTAAGAATAAAACATTCTGCTAATAAAAGTAATGATTAAAAATGCTGATAATAAAACAATACAAATAATGATAATATAATAACACAATTAGGGAGGTGTACTTCCCTGCTTAGGCTGCTGTCCCCGCGACCCCACCTCAGATAAGCAGAAGATAGATGGATAATAAATCAAAAATATTAATGGTGATAATAAAATATTATGATAATACAAGTAACAATTACAATGATAATAATAAATAATAATCCATCCATCCATTCGTCCATCTTCTTCCGCTTATCCGAGGTCGGGTCGCGGGGGCAGCAGCCTAAGCAGGGAAGCCCAGACTTCCCTCTCCCCAGCCACATCGTCCAGCTCTTCCCGTGGGATCCCGAGGCGATCCCAGGCCATTATAATAATACAAATAATAACAATAATCATAATGATGAAAACAATGTTTTTTTTTTTTAATTTTAACTTAAACATACATTGTTAAAAATAATTATTATATTATCTTAATAATTAATAATAATTTAATGATAATAATAATAGTTCTTTATATTCCGCTTCTTTTGATGAACCAACTTGAAGACTTGGTGAGGGGGTGTAGGGCTGGGTTCTTGTTCCCTGCTAACATTACATTTTAACATCATGCTAGGCTAGCAATATTAGAGTAGCTATGTAAGCTACATGCTAACATTATATTTTAACACCGTGCTAGGCTAGCAACACTCGCATAGCAATGTGAGCTACATGCTAACATTATATTTTAACATCGTGCTTGGTTAGCAACACTAGCATACCTATGTGAGCTACATGCTAACATGACATTTTAACATTGTGCTAGGCTAGCAACACTAGCATACCTATGGGAGCTACATGCTAACATGACATTTCAACATCGTGCTAGGCTAGCAACACTCGCATAGCAATGTGAGCTACATGCTAACATTATATTTTAACATCATGCTTGGTTAGCAACACTAGCATAGCTATGTGAGCTACATGCTAACATTATATTTTAACATCGTGCTTGGTTAGCAACACTAGCATACCTATATGAGCTACATGCTAACATGACATTTAACATGATGCTAGGCTAGCAACACTAGCATACCTATGTGAGCTACATGCTAACATGACATTTTAACATTGTGCTAGGCTAGCAACACTAGCATACCTATGTGAGCTACATGCTAACATGACATTTTAACATCATGCTTGGTTAGCAACACTAGCATAGCTATGTGAGCTACATGCTAACATTATATTTTAACATTGTGCTTGGTTAGCAACACTAGCATACCTCTGTGAGTTACATGCTAACATGACATTTAACATGATGCTAGGCTAGCAACACTAGCATACCTATGTGAGCTACATGCTAACATGACATTTTAACATTGTGCTAGGCTAGCAACACTAGCATACCTATGTGAGCTACATGCTAACATGCCATTTTAACATTGTGCTAGGCTAGCAACACTAGCGTAGCAATGTGAGCTACATGCTAACATTATATTTTAACATTGTGCTTGGTTAGCAACACTAGCATACCTATGTGAGCTACATGCTAACATGACATTTTAACACCATGCTTGGTTAGCAACACTAGCATAGCTATGTGAGCTACATGCTAACATGACATTTAACATGATGCTAGGCCAGCAACACTAGCATACCTATGTGAGCTACATGCTAACATGACATTTAACATGATGCTAGGCTAGCAACACTAGCATAGCAATGTGAGCTATATGCTAACATTATATGTTAACATTGTGCTAGGCTAGCAATATTAGCATAGCTATGTAAGCTACATGCTAACATTATATTTTAACATCATGCTTGGTAAGCAACACTAGCATAGCTATGTGAGCTATATGCTAACATGACATTTTAACATCTTGCTAGTTAACAACAATAGCATAGCTATGTGAGCTACATGCCAACATTATAACATCGTGCTTGGTTAGCAACACTAGCATAGCTATGTGAGCTACATGCTAACATTATATTTTAACATCGTGCTTGGTTAGCAACACTAGCATAGCTATGTGAGCTATATGCATACTACCTATGTGAGGTGGGCAATGGGAGGGGGCGGGGTCAGGAGGCGTGTCTTGTGACGGCGGTGCTGTGTGTTCCCGGCAGGATCGACAGGAAGATGTCGTGCAGTCACACCAACTACAAGCTGGACGAGGCGCAGGCCATCTTCCACGAGCTGCGCAGCATCAAGAAGACCATCAGCTCGGGAGAGAAGGAGAGGCAGGACCTCATCCAGGTGTGTGTGTGTGCGTGGAAGTGTGTGTGTAAGTGTGTGTGTAAGGGTGTGTAAGTAAATGTGTGTGTGTATGTGTGCAAGTGTGTGTGTGCAAGTATATGTGTGTGTGTAAGTATACGTGTGTGTAAGTGTGTGTGTGTTGAGTGTATATACAAACCCCGTTACCATATGAGTTGGGAAATGGTGTTAGATGTAAATATAAACAGAATACAATGATTTGTAAATCCTTTTCAAGCCATATTCAGTTGAATATGCTACAAAGACAACATATTTGATGTTCAAACTCATACATTTTATTTTGTTTTTGCAAATAATAATTAACTTAAAATTTCATGGCTGCAACACGTGCCAAAGTAGTTGGGAAAGGGCATGTTCACCACTGTGTTACATGGCCTTTCCTTTTAACAACACTCAGTAAAGGTTTGGGAACTGAGGAGACACATTTTTGAAGTGGAATTCTGTCCCATTCTTGCTTGATGTACAGCTTAAGTTGTTCAACAGTCTCCCTTCTCATATTTTAGGCTTCACACATTTTCAATGGGAGACAGGTCTGGACTACAGGCAGGCCAGTCTAGTACCCGCACTCTTTTACTATGAAGCCACGTTGATGTAACACGTGGCTTGGCATTGTCCTGCTGAAATAAGCAGGGGCGTCCATGGTAACGTTGCTTGGATGGCAACATATGTTTCTCCAAAAGCTGTATGTACCTTTCAGCATTAATGGTGCCTTCACAGATGTGTAAGTTACCCATGTCTTGGGCACTAATACACCCCCATACCATCACACATGCTGGCTTTTACACTTTGTGCCTAGAACAGTCCGGATGGTTCTTTTCCTCTTTGGTCCGGAGGACACGACGTCCACAGTTTCCAAAAACAATTTGAAATGTGGACTCGTCAGACCACAGAACACTTTTCCACTTTGTATCAGTCCATCTTAGATGAGCTCAGGCCCAGCGGAGCCGACGGTGTTTCTGGGTGTTGTTGATAAACGGTTTTCGCCTTGCATAGGAGAGTTTTAACTTGCACTTACAGATGTAGCGACCAACTGTAGTTACTGACAGTGGTTTTCTGAAGTGTTCCTGAGCCCATGTGGTGATATCCTTTACACACTGATGTCACTTTTTGATGCAGTACAGCCTGAGGGATGGAAGGTCACGGGCTTAGCTGCTTACGTGCAGTGATTTCTCCACATTCTCTGAAGCCTTTGATGATATTACGGAGCGTAGATGGTGAAATCCCTAAATTCCTTGCAATAGCTGCTTGAGAAAGGTTTTTCTTAAACTGTTCAACAATTTGCTCAGGCATTTGTTGACAAAGTGGTGACCTTCGCCCCATCCTTGTTTGTGAATGACTGAGCATTTCATGGAATCTACTTTTATACCCAATCATGGCACCCACCTGTTCCCAATTAGCCTGTTCACCTGTGGGATGTTCCAAATAAGTGTTTGATGAGCATTCCTCAACTTTATCAGTATTTATTGCCACCTTTCCCAACTTCTTTGCTGCCATCAAATTCTAAAGTTAATGATTATTTGCAACAACAAATAAAGTTTATGAGTTTGAACATCAAATATGTTGTCTTTGTAGTGCATTCAACTGAATATGGCTTGAAAAGGATTTGCAAATCATTGTATTCTGTTTATATTTACATCTAACACCATTTCCCAACTCATATGGAAAAGGGGTTTGTTTGTATGTGTGTGTGTGTGTGTGTGTGTGTGTGTGTGTGTGTGTGTGTGTGTGTGTGTGTGTGTGTGTGTGTGTGTGTGTGTGTGTGTGTGTGTGTGTGTGTGTGTGTGTGTCACCCACCTGGCCTTTCCTACACACGCACGTCAGCGTCTCGTTCTGCCAGACAAGCACAAAAAAAACCAACCCAGAAATGAGGAGTTAGCGCAACAAAGACGATGATTCAGGGTTGAAGCACATGATGTGTGGAAGGCAAGGATCTGCTCCGTCACATGTGCAAACTTATTTATATTTATGTTTACAGTATCATGTAAACAATATTGTGTGCTAGTGTGTGATCCACTTTTGACGTATACACTGTGACTGTGTACTTGTCCAATGTAATACATGTCATGTCATGTATCACATACAACTATGTAACATTAGGGAGTGGGACAGGAGGACACACATTAACATTAACATAGCTATGTGAGCTACATGCTAACATTACATTTTAACATCGTGCTAGGTTAGCAACACTAGCATACCTATGTGAGCTAAATGCTAACATTACATTTTAACATCATGCGAGGTTAGCAACACTAGCATAGCTATGTGAGCTACATGCTAATATTTTAATATCATGCTAGGTTAGCACCACTAGCATAACTATGTGAACTAAATGCTAACATTACATTTTAACATCATGCGAGGTTAGCAACACTAGCATACCTATGTGAACTAAATGCTAACATTACATTTTAACATCATGCTAGGTTAGCAACACTAGCATACCTATGTGAGCTACATGCTAACATTAAATTTTAACATCATGCGAGGTTAGCAACACTAGCATACCTATGTGAACTAAATGCTAACATTACATTTTAACATTATGCTAGGTTAGCAACACTAGCATACCTATGTGAACTAAATGCTAACATTACATTTTAACATCATGCTAGGTTAGCAACACTAGCATACCTATGTGAGCTAAATGCTAACATTACATTTTCACCTCATGCAAGGTTAGCAACACTAGCATAACTATGTGAACTAAATACTAACATTAGATTTTAACATCATGCTAGGTTAGCAACACTAGCATACCTATGTGAGCTACATGCTAACATTACATTTTAACATCATGCTAGGTTAGCAACACTAGCATAGCTACGTGAGCTACATGCTAACATTACATTTTAACATCACGCTAGGTTAGCAACACTAGCATAGCTACGTGAGCTACATGCTAACATTACATTTTAACATCATGCGAGGTTAGCAACACTAGCATAGCTATGTGAACTAAATGCTAACATTTTTATATCATGCTAGGTTAGCACCACTAACATAACTATGTGAACTAAATGCTAACATTACAATTTAACATCATGTTCGGCTAGCAACACTAGCATAGCAATGTGAGTTACATGCTAACATTACATTTTAACATCATGCTAGGGTAGCAACACTAGCATAGCTGTGAACTACATGCTAACATTACATTTTAACATCATGCTAGGTTAGCAACACTAGCATAACTATGTGAACTAAATGCTAACATTACATTTTAACATCATGCTAGGTTAGCAACACTAGCATAACTATGTGAACTATATACTAACATTATATTTTAACATCGTGCTAGGTTAGCAACACCAGCATAGCACTGTGAGCTACATGCTAACATGACATTTTAACATCATGCGAGGTTAGCACCACTAGCATAGCTATGTGAGCTACATGCTAACATTATATTTTAACATCATGCTAGGCTAGCAACACTAGCATAGCTATGTGAGCTACATGCTAACATGACATTTTAATATCATGCTAGGTTAGCACCACTAGCATAGCTATGTGAGCTACATGCTAACATGACATTTTAACATCATGCTAGGTTAGCAACACTAGCATAGCTATGTGAGCTACATGCTAACATGACATTTTAACATGGTGCTAGGTTAGCATACTAACTGGTGAACAACTAAATGATCAAACGTACAATTCCCACATTTGTAAATGAATAGTTGCCTTTATTTTTAAGATGTGTAGCGAAGCCTGTTGTTGTGTTTTTTTTACAGCTGAGTTTATGGTCATCTTTGGTGTATTTCTTGGCAGAGTCTGGCCAAGCTGACAGTGAACCTGCAAGGCAGTCTGAGTGCGGGCGACTCGGCTGGCGAGGCGGGCATCAACAGCGCTGGGGCGCCATGCGAGCCGGGCGGCGGGCAGCAGCTGTACTGCGACTCCGGCTGCCAGACTGACATCATGGGCGAGGTAGCACACTCTGCCGTGGCAACATCTTGCTAAAAAAACATTAAAAATACATCAAGAAACATCATTCGTAAACAAAAACAAAGCTTTTAAATGCTCTTGCTAGCCTCAACAAACCTCAGTTACATATTTTATGTCTTTACTGTTAACATTCTATATTTTTTTAACACATTTTGCATGCATAAGCCTCACAGATATTTTAGGGTTAGGGTTATATATTTTGCTACAGTACTTCACGCACTTAACTGTTAGCATGTTCAAACGTTAGCATGTTAGCATACTCGCTCTTTTGGCTGATTTTGCACGTGTAAGACTTATTGTCAAATATTTTGTTACTTCACGCATGTTAACTGTTAGCATGTTCGAATGTTAGCATGATAGCTTTTTAAGCCAATTTCTGCATGTATCAGACTCACAGTCAAATATTTTCCTACTTGACACATGTTAACTGGTAGCATGTTCAAACATTAGCATGCTAGCTTTGTTAGCTAATTTTGCATGTAGAAATATGTTGTTCACTGTTAGCATGTTAAAAAAGTTTTTAGTATGTTAGCTTGATAGCTTTTTTTTTTTAGCTAATTTTGTACGAATAAGCCTTAGAGTCAAATATTTTGCTACTTCATGCACGTTAACTGTTAGCATGTTAAAGTGTTAGCATGTAGCATGCTAGCTTTTATAGCTAATTTTGCATGAATAAACCTTATAGTCAAATATGTTGCTACTTCATGCATGTTAACTGTTAGCATGTTAAAACGTTAGCATGCTAGCTTTTATAGCTAATTTTGCATGAATAAGCCTTATAGTCAAACATTTTTCTACTTCATGCATGTTAACTGTTAGCATGTTAAAGCGTCAGCATGTAGCATGCTAGCTTTTATAGCTAATTTTGCATGAATAAGCCTTATAGTCAAATATTTTGCTACTTCATGCATGTTAACTGTTAGCATGTTAAAACCTTAGCACGTTAGCAAGCTAGCTTTTTTTTTGTTAGCTAATTTTGCATGTGTAAGCCTTACAGCCAAATATTTTCCTACTTAAGATATGTTAACTGGTAGCATGTTCAAACATTAGCATGATAGCTTTTTAAGCCAATTTTGCATGAATAAGCCTCACAGTCAAATATTTTCTTACTTAACACTTGTTAACTGGTAGCATGTTCATTAGCATGCTAGCTTTGTTAGCCAATTTTGCATGTAGAAGCGTTCCAGTAAAATAAGTTGTTCACTATTGGCATGTTAAAAAAGTTTTTAGCATGGTAGCTTGATAGCTTTTTTTTTATAGCTAATTTTGAATGAATAAGCCTTACAGTCAAATATTGTGCTACTTCATGCATGTTAACTGTTAGCATGTAGCATGCTAGGTTTTATAGCTAATTTTGCATGAATAAGCCTTATAAGCAAATATTTTGTTACTTCATGCATGTTAACTGTTAGCATGTTAAAACCTTAGCATGTTATCAAGCTAATTTTTTAAAGCTAACTTTGTATGTATAAGCCTTGTTGCTCACTGTTAGCATGTTAAAAAGTTTTTAGCATGTTAGCTTGATAACTTTTTTTTTTTAGCTAATTTTGCATGAATAAGCCTTATAGTCAAATATTTTCCTACTTAACACTTGTTAACTGGTAGCATGTTCAAACATTAGCATGCTAGCTTTGTTAGCCAATTTTGCACGTAGAAGCGTTCTAGTAAAATATGTTGTTCACTGTTAGGATGTTAAAAAAGTTTTTAGCATGTTAGCTTGATAGCTTTTTTTTTTTTTAGCTAATTTTGCCTGAATAAGCCTTACAGTCAAATATTTTGTTACTTCATGCATGTTAACTGTTAGCATGTTAAAGTGTTAGCATGTAGCATGCTAGCTTTAATAGCTAATTTTGCATGAATAAGCCTTATAGGCAAATATTGTTACTTCATGCATGTTAACTGTTAGCATATAGCATGCTAGCTTTTATAGCTAATTTAGCATGAATAAGCCTTATAGTCAAATATTTTGCTACTTCATGCATGTTAACTGTTAGCATGTTAAAACGTGAGCATGTAGCATGCTAGCTTTTATAGCTAATTTTGCATGAATAAGCCTTATATTCAAATATTTTGTTACTTCATGCATGTTAACTGTTAGCATGTTAAAACTTTAGCATGTAGCATGCTAGCTTTTATAGCTAATTTTGCATGAATAAGCCTTATAGGCAAATATTTTGTTGCTTCTTGCATGTTAACTGTTAGCATGTTAAAACCTTAGCACGTTAGCAAGCTAGCTTTTTTTATTTGATTTTTTTTAGCTAATTTTGTATGTATAAGCCTTACAGTCAAATATTTTCCTACTTAAGACATGTTAACTGGTAGCATGTTCAAAAGTTAGCATGCTAGTTTTTTTTTTAGCAAATTTTGCCTGTATACACATTTTACTACCCGACGCTGTCTGTCTAGCATGCTAACTGTTAGTGTTTCAGTTCAAGTAGTCACTCAATTTTCTACTAGAAGGTATATTGATACATTTTGATGTATTAAATATGCTAAACTCAATCAAATATATGCTAACTACTAATATATATATATATAATTTAGCATCTAATAATATATAACTTTATTAATTCAAAAAAGCCAAATAAAAAGTCAATTCTTTCAGTGCTGTTGTCTCATGAAGTCCATTTCCTTTGCTCTCATATGTGATGATGTCGCCGCTAAGGACTCCTCCCACCTGGTAGACAAAGTCAAAGTCAGCTGGCAGTACGAGGAGGCCAAGAAGAAGTAAGTGTTTTTACAAGACATTAGCATCAAATTTTGCAGAACATTAGCATTGCATTTCTACACCCCATTAGCATAGTGCTTTTTTTTTTTGCAACTTCATATAGCATTTTTACACCAAATTAACATAACATTTTCATTCTATATTTTCACAGCACATTAGCATGACATTTTTACAGTATATTAGCCTTGCGTTTTTACACCCCGTTAGCCAAACATTTTTATGCATTGAGCATAACATTTTTACACCACATTAGCATAATATTTTTACTCATTTTTAACATTACATTAGCGTGACATTTTTACCGCACATTAGCATGACATTTGTATGCAACTTTAGCATAAAATTTTTACGTGAAATTAGCATGGCAATTTTTTATAACACATAAGCCTTCCATTTTTACACCCCATTAGCAAAACATTTTTATGCATTTAGCATATAATTTTTACACCACATTAGAATTAAATGTTTAGTCTATATTACCATACCGTTTTTTTAACATCAGCATTTAGCATAGCATTTTTACACCACATTAGCATAATATTTTTACTCATTTTTAACATTACATTAGCGTGCCATTTTTACCGCACATTAGCATGACATTTGTATGCAACTTTAGCATAACATTTTACACAACATTAGCACAACATTTTTACGTGAAATTAGCATGGCAATTTTTTACAACACATTAGCCTTCCATTTTTACACCCCATTCGCAAAACATTTTTATGCATTTAGCATATCATTTTTACACCACATTAGAATTACATTTTTAGTCTATATTAGCATACCATTTGTTTAACATCAGCATTTAGCATAGCATTTTTACACCACATTAGCATAATATTTTTACTCATTTTTAACATTACATTAGCGTGACATTTTTACCGCACATTAGCATGACATTTGTATGCAACTTTAGCATAACATTTTACACAACATTAGCACAATATTTTTACGTGAAATTAGCATTGCAATTTTTTACAACACATTAGCCTTCCATTTTTACACCCCATTAGCAAAACATTTTTATGCATTTAGCATATCATTTTTACACCACATTAGAATTAAATGTTTAGTCTATATTACCATACCATTTTTTTAACATCAGCATTTAGCATACCATTTTTACACCACAGTAGCATAATATTTTTACTCATTTTTAACATTACATTAGCGTGACATTTTTACAGCACAATAGCATGACATTTTTATGCAACTTTAAATAACATTTTACACAATATTAGCACAACATTTTTACGTGAAATTAGCATGGCAATTTTTACACCACATTAGCCTTCCATTTTTACACCCCATTAGCAAAACATTTTTATGCATTTAGCATATAATTTTTACACCACATTAGAATTACATTTTTAGTCTATATTAGCATACCATTTGTTTAACATCAGCATTTAGCATAGCATTTTTACACCACATTAGCATAATATTTTTACTCATTTTTAACATTACATTAGCGTGACATTTTTACCGCACATTAGCATGACATTTGTATGCAACTTTAGCATAACATTTTACACAACATTAGCACAACATTTTTACGTAATATTAACATGGCAATTTTTTACAACACATTAGCCTTCCATTTTTACACCCCATTCGCAAAACATTTTTATGCATTTAGCATATCATTTTTACACCACATTAGAATTAAATTTTTAGTCTATATTAGCATACCATTTGTTTAACATCAGCATTTAGCATAGCATTTTTACACCACATTAGCATAATATTTTTACTCATTTTTAACATTAAATTAGCGTGACATTTTTACCGCACATTAGCATGACATTTGTATGCAACTTTAGCATAACATTTTACACAACATTAGCACAACATTTTTACGTGAAATTAGCATGGCAATTTTTTACAACACATTAGCCTTCCATTTTTACACCCCATTCGCAAAACATTTTTATGCATTTAGCATATCATTTTTACACCACATTAGAATTACATTTTTAGTCTATATTAGCATACCATTTGTTTAACGTCAGCATTTAGCATAGCATTTTTACACCACATTAGCATAATATTTTTACTCATTTTTAACATTACATCAGCGTGACATTTTTACCGCACATTAGCATGACATTTGTATGCAACTTTAGCATAACATTTTACACAACATTAGCACAACATTTTTACGTGAAATTAGCATGGCAATTTTTTACAACACATTAGCCTTCCATTTTTACACCCCATTCGCAAAACATTTTTATGCATTTAGCATATCATTTTTACACCACATTAGAATTACATTTTTAGTCTATATTAGCATACCATTTGTTTAACATTAGCATTTAGCATAGCATTTTTACACCACATTAGCATAATATTTTTACTCATTTTTAACATTACATTAGCGTGACATTTTTACCGCACATTAGCATGACATTTGTATGCAACTTTAACATAACATTTTACACAGCATTAGCACAACATTTTTACGTGAAATTAGCATGGCAATTTTTTAAAACACATTAGCCTTCCATTTTTACACCCCATTCGCAAAACATTTTTATGCATTTAGCATATCATTTTTACACCACATTAGAATTAAATTTTTAGTCTATATTAGCATACCATTTGTTTAACATCAGCATTTAGCATAGCATTTTTACACCACATTAGCATAATATTTTTACTCATTTTTAACATTACTTTAGCGTGAAATTTTTACAGCACATTAGCATGACATTTTTATGCAACTTTAGCATAACATTTTACAAAACATTAGCACAACATTTTTACGTGAAATTAGCATGGCAATTTTTTACAACACATTTGCCTTCCATTTTTACACCCCATTAGCAAAACATTTTTATGCATTTAGCATATAATTTTTACACCACATTAGAATTAAATGTTTAGTCTATATTACCATACCATTTTTTTAACATCAGCATTTAGCATAGCATTTTTACACCACATTAGCATAATATTTTTACTCATTTTTAACATTACATTAGCGTGACATTTTTACAGCACATTAGCATGACATTTTTATGCAACTTTAGCATAACATTTTACACAATATTAACACAACATTTTTACGTGAAATTAGCATGGCAATTTTTACAACACATTAGCCTTCCATTTTTACACCCCATTAGCAAAACATTTTTATGCATTTAGCATATCATTTTTACACCACATTAGAATTAAATGATTGGTCTATATTACCATACCATTTTTTTAACATCAGCATTTAGCATAGCATTTTTACACCACATTAGCATAATATTTTTACTCATTTTTAACATTACATTAGCGTGACATTTTTACAGCACATTAGCATGACATTTTTATGCAACTTTAGCATAACATTTTACACAACATTAGCACAACATTTTTACGTGAAATTTGCTTGGCAATTTTTTGCAACACATTAGCCTTCCATTTTCACACCCCATTAGCAAAACATTTTTATGCATTTAGCATATCATTTTTACACCACATTAGAATTAAATGATTAGTCTATATTACCATACCATTTTTTTAACATCAGCATTTTTAGCACCCCATTAGCAAAACAGTTTACTCTATATTAGCAAAGCATTTTTGCAAATATAGCATGACTATTTTACACTACATGGCCACCCTACGACCACAGGACACTTCATTAGGCACCCTTGTACAATATGATATTATTCATAATAGAGCTTTATATAGATAATAATGGTGTACACGTCATCTGCCTCATATACTGACAATATATTATTAAATATAATAATATTTTGGTTAGTTTAATATCACATCAATTAATTTTTTACACTTCACTTTTTGGCAATAAGTATCTCTTGCCCTTTTCCTCCACAGGGTGGCACTGTTTAGCAAAAGAGTCACATAACGACAACCATCGGTTAATAAGTTGTGCGTTGCATCTGGAAACATGTCGCCAGAATAGTCCAGGCTTTATTGCTGTGATTCATGTTGCCGTGGTAACTGTTAGCATAACATCAGGGATGCCTGAGTCACTGTGTGTCATAATCACAGTTAGCGCAGCTAGCTTGTTTTGACAGCTTGTAATTGGCAACTAGAAAAACAATGCACACAGTGCTGCATGTTGGCAGGTAGAATGTGTTACTCACGCTGTAGATATGCTATCAACACACTGTAAACATGCTATAAACATTTTATAGACATAATGTAAACATTCTATAAACGTGCTGTACACATACTGTAAGTATGCTATAAATATACTGTACACATGCTGTAAATATGCTGTAAAGGTATAGTAAATATGCTGTAAAAATAGTAAAAGTGTGCTGTAAACATTTTATAAACATACTAAAAAAAATGCTGTAAACAAACAACAATTATTTTAACATGTTGTGCACATACAGTAAACATTTTATAAACATGCTATAAACATACTGTAAATATGCTGTAAACATAATGTTAACAAGCTGTAAACATTAAGTAAACATAATGTCAACAAGTTGTAAACATAATGTCAACAAACTGTAAACATGACATAAATAAACTGTAAACATAATGTTAAAAAAAACCTGTAAACATGATACAAACAAACTGTAAACATGATACAAACAAACTGTAAACATAATCTCAACAAGCTGTAAAGATAATATAAACATACTGTAAACATAATGTAAATAACTGTAAACATAATGTTAACCCCCTGTAAACATAATGTAAACAAACTGCACACATGATATAAACATAATGTAAACAAACTGTACACATGTTAGCAAAACTGTAAACATTATATAAACACACTATAAACATGATGTAAACAAACCGTACACATAATGTTAACAAGCTGTAAACAAACTGTAAACATGATATAAACAAACTGTAAACACAATTCAAACAAACTGTAAACATGATTTAAACAAACTGTACACAATGTAAACAAACTGTAAACATGATATCAACAAACTGTAAACATAATGTAAACACACTGTAAACATGATATAAACAAACTGTAAACATAATGTAAACAAACTAGAAACATAATGTAAACAAAATCTACACATAATATAAACACGATTTAAACAAACTGGAAACATAATGTAAACAAAATCTACACATATTGTAAACACGATGTAAACAAAATTGACACATAATGTAAACAAACTGTAAACATGATATAAACAAACTGTAAACATGCTTTACACATAATGTAAACAAACTGTGAACATGATATAAACAAACTGTAAACACATTTCAAACAAACTGTAAACATGATTTAAACAAACTGTACACAATGTAAACAAACTGTAAACATGATATCAACAAACTGTAAACATAATGTAAACACACTGTAAACATGATATAAACAAACTGTAAACATAATGTAAACAAACTGTAAACATAATGTAAACAAAATCTACACATAATATAAACACGATTTAAACAAACTGGAAACATAATGTAAACAAAATCTACACATATTGTAAACACGATGTAAACAAAATTGACACATAATGTAAACAAACTCTAAACATGATATAAACAAACTGTAAACATGCTTTACACATAATGTAAACAAACTGTGAACATGATATAAACAAACTGTAAACATAATGTAAGCATACTGTAAACAAATTGTAAACACAATGTAAACATAATGTCAACACGATACAAAACTATACACATAATGTAAACAAACTGTAAACATGATATGCTGTAAACCAACTGTAAACATGATGTAAACCAACTGTAAACATAATGTAAACAAACTGTAAACATGTTTTACACATAATGTAAACAAACGGTGAAGATGATATAAACAAACTGTAAACATACTTTAAACAAACTGTAAACATACTGTAAACAAACTGTAAACACAATGTAAACATGCCAACATAATGTCAACACGATACAAACAAACTCTACACATAATGTAAACAAACTGTAAACATGATGTAAACAAACTGTACACAATGTAAACAAACTGTAAACATGATATAAACAAACTGTAAACATAATGTAAACAAACTGCAAACATAATGTAAACAAACTCTTTACACAATGTAAACAAACTGTAAACATGATATAAACAAACTGGAAACGTGATGTAAACAAACTGTAAACATGCTTTACACATAATGTAAACAAACTGTGAACATGATATAAAAAACTGTAAACACATTTTAAACATAAAGTAAGCATACTGTAAACATAATGTAAACAAACTGTAAACATGACATAAACAAACTGTAAACATGATGTACACAAACTGTAAACATAATGTAAACAAACTTTAAACATGCTTTACACATAATGTAAACAAACTGTGAACATGATATAAACAAACTGTAAACATAATGTAAACATACTGTAAAAATAATGTAAACAAACTGTAAACCTAATGTACATACGATATAAACAAACTCTACACATAATGTAAACAAACTGTAAACATGATATAAACAAACTGTAAACATGATGTAAACAAACTGTAAACATGATATAAACAAACTCTCCACATAATGTAAACAAACTGTAAACATGATATAAACAAACCCTACACATGATATAAACAAACTGTAAACATAATGTAAACAAACTGTAAACATGATATAAACAAACTCTCCACATAATGTAAACAAACTGTAAACATGATATAAACAAACCCTACACATAATATAAACAAACTGTAAAACATGATGTAAACAAACTGTAAACATGCTATAAACAAACCCTACACATGATATAAACAAACTGTAAAACATGATGTAAAGACACAGTGCAATGTTGCTGTTCCCCTCTCCCGCCACCAGGGTGCAGAGCATCCAGCACCAGCTAGCGCAGCTGGACAGTGAGAGTTGGTCTGGGCGTGCTGAGGCCGAGCGTGACCGTGACTTAGTGCAGCTCCTGCGGGAGAAGGAGGTCCTCCTGCAGGAGCTCAGTCTGGTCAGCAGGCAGCAGCACGCACCTGACACCCTCATGCAGCTGGAGGAGGAGCGACGCCGCCTGGAGGACGAGGTGCAGAGAGCACACGCCTTGCAGAGCCAGGGAGCCAATCAGAGGTGAGAAGGGCCCTGACTCATCACCTGTGACCATATCTTCATAGTACTGTATATACTACTACTACTACTACTACTACTATGACTGATAGTACGACTACTGTGAGCAACACCTGGACGTGATGTCAACAAATATCTTCATAGTACTGTATATAGTACTACTACTACTACTACTACTACTATGACTGATAGTACGACTACTGTGAGCAACACCTGGACGTGATATCAACAAATATCTTCATAGTACTGTATATACTACTACTACTACTACTACTACTACTACTACTACTACTATGACTGATAGTACGACTACTGTGAGCAACACCTGGACGTGATGTCAACAAGCCTCTTCATAGTACTGGATACTACTACTACTACTACTACTATTACCACTATTACTACTTCTACTACTACTCCTACTACTACTACTACTATGACTGATAGTACGACTACTCTGAGCAACACCTGGACGTGATGTCAACAAATATCTTCATAGTACTGTATACTACTACTACTATTACTACTACTACTTCTTCTACTACTACTACTACTACTACTACTACTATGACTGATAGTACAACTACTGTGAGCAACATCTGGACGTGATGTCAACAAACCTCTTCATAGTACTGGATACTACTACTACTACTATTACCACTACTACTACTACTTTTACTACTACTACTACTACTACTACTATGACTGATAGTATGACTACTCTGAGCAACACCTGGACATTATGTCAACAAATATCTTCATAGTACTGTTTAATACTGATACTACTACTACTATTACTACTACTACTTCTACTACTACTATTACTACTACTAATACTATGACTGATAGTACGACTACTGTGAGCAACATCTGGACGTGATGTCAACAAACCTCTTCATAGTACTGGATACTACTACTACTACCACTACTACTACTACTACTACTTGTACTACTACTACTACTACTACTATGACTGATAGTACGACTACTCTGAGCAACACCTGGACATTATGTCAACAAATATCTTCATAGTACTGTTTAATACTAATACTACTACTACTATTACTACTACTACTTCTACTACTACTATTACTACTACTAATACTATGACTGATAGTACGACTACTGTGAGCAACATCTGGACGTGATGTCAACAAACCTCTTCATAGTACTGGATACTACTACTACTACTACTACCACTACTACTACTACCAGTACTTGTACTACTACTACTACTACTACTATGACTGATAGTACGACTACTCTGAGCAACACCTGGACATTATGTCAACAAATATCTTCATAGTACTGTTTAATACTAATACTACTACTACTATTACTACTTCTACTACTACTATTACTACTACTACTACTACTACTACTACTACTATGACTGATAGTACGACTACTGTGAGCAACATCTGAACGTGATGTCAACAAACCTCTTCATAGTACTGGATACTACTACTACTACTATTACCACTACTACTACTACTACTACTTTTACTACTACTACTACTACTACTATGACTGATAGTACGACTACTCTGAGCAACACCTGGACATTATGTCAACAAATATCTTCATAGTACTGTTTAATACTAATACTACTACTACTATAACTACTACTACCTCTACTACTACTATTACTACTACTACTGCTACCACTACTATGACTGATACTACGACTACCACTGCTACTACTGCTGCTACTACCACTACTACTACGACTGATACTACGACTACCACTATCACTGCTACCACTACCACTGCTTCTACTACTACTACTACTACTACTATTGTATATCTAGTCGTTCTTACAGTAGAACTTGAAGTAATAGTAGTAGTACTAATGCTTATAGTAGTAGAATAAGTGGTTATAGTAGTACTTGTATTAGTAGTAGTAGTGGTACTTTAGTAGTAGTGGTTATATAAGTACTTATAGTAGTAGTATTACTTATAGTAGTAGCAGAATAATTAGTTACAGTAGCAGTACTACTTAAGTAGTAGTAGTTATAGTAGTACTTGTAATAGTAGTAGTACTTATAGTCGTAGTGTGATTAGAAGTAGTTGTAGTATTTGTCGTAGTTGTACTTATAATAGAACTTGGCGTGTTAATAGTAGTACTTAAGTTGTAGAAGTTGTTATAGTAGTGCTTGTATTAGTAGTAATACTTTAGTAGTAGTAATAGTTCTAGTAGTGCTTATAGTAACGATACTAGTAGTACTTACAGTAGTAGTTCTACAAGTACTTATATTAGTAGTTCTAGTAGTGCTTATACTAGTAGTACTTATAATAGTAGTTCTACTAGTGCTTATAGTACTGATAATAATAGTACTTATAGTAGTACTACTGGTAGTGATTATAGTAATGATACTAGTAGTGATTATAGTAGTACATATAGTAGCAGTTTTAGTAGTGCTTATAGTAATGATACTAGTAGTGCTTAGTAGGAGTTCTAGTAGTGCTTATAGTAATGATACTAGTAGTAATTATAGTAGTTCTAGTAGTGCTTATGGTAGTGATACTAGTAGTACTTACAGCAGTACTATTCAAGGCCTGGATAACATAATGATGTTGTTGTTGTTGTTGTTCAGGATGCTGCAGCAGGAGAAGAGGAACGTGTTGCTGAGACAGTTGGAAGAAGCAACACGTATTACTACTTATATACACTCACAGCTTAAAAGGTACTACCGGTACTACTTATATACACTCACAGCTTAAAAGGTACTACCGGTACTACTTATATACACTCACAGCTTAAAAGGTACTGCCGGTACTACTTATATACACTCACAGCTTAAAAGGCACTACCGGTACTACTTATATACACTCACAGCTTAAAAGGTATTACTACTTATATACACTCACAGCTTAAAAGGTACTGCCGGTACTACTTATATACACTCACAGCTTAAAAGGCACTACCGGTACTACTTATATACACTCACAGCTTAAAAGGTATTACTACTTATATACACTCACAGCTTAAAAGGTACTGCCGGTACTACTTATATACACTCACAGCTTAAAAGGCACTACCAGTACTACTTATATACACTCACAGCTTAAAAGGTATTACTACTTATATACACTCACAGCTTAAAAGGTAGTACTACTTATATACACTCACAGCTTAAAACATACTACTATTTATATACACTCACAGCTTAAAAGGTACTACTACTTATATACACTCACGACTTAAAAGGTACTACTACTTATATACACTCACAGCTTAAAAGGTACTACTACTTATATACACTCAGCTTAAAAGGTACTACTACTTATATACACTCACGGCTTAAAAGGTACTACTACTTATATACACTCACGGCTTAAAAGGTACTACTACTTATATACACTCACAGCTTAAAAGGTACTACTACTTATATACACTCACAGCTTAAAAGGTACTACTGCTTATATACACTCACGGCTTAAAAGGTACTACTACTTATATACACTCACAGCTTAAAAGTTACTACTACTTATATACACTCACAGCTTAAAATGTACTACAATTTATATACACTCACACTTAAAAAGTACTACAACTTGTATACACTCACACTTAAAAGGTACTACAACTTATATACACTCACACTAAAAATATACTACAACTTAATTACACTCACACTTAAAAAGTACTACAACTTATTTACACTCACACTTAAAAGGTACTACAACTTACATACACTCACACTTAAAAAGTACTACAACTTATTTACACTCACACTTAAAATGTACTACAACTTATTTACACTCACACTTAAAAATTACTACAACTTATATACACTCACACTTAAAACGTACTACAACTTATATACACTCACACTTAAAAAGTACTACAACTTATATACACTCACACTAAAAAGGTACTACAACTTAATAAGATACTACAACTTATATACACACTTACACTAAAAAGGTGCTACAACTTGTATACACTCACACTTAAAAAGTACTACAACTTATATACACTCACACTTAAAAAGGTACTACAACTTATATATACTCACACTAAAAAGGTACTACAACTTATATACAGTCACACTAAAAAGGTACTACAACTTATATATACTCACACTAAAAAGGTACTACAACTGGTATACACTCACACTTAAAAAGTGCTACAACTTATATACACTCACACTTAAAAAGTACTACAACTTATATACACTCCCACTTAAAAAGTACTACAACTTGTATACACTCACACTTAAAAAGTACTACAACTTGTATACACTCACACTTAAAAAGCACTACAACTTGTATACTCTCACACTTAAAAAGTACTACAACTTGTATACACTCACACTTAAAAGGTACTACAACTTGTATACACTCACACTTAAAAAGTACTACAACTTGTATACACTCACACTTAAAAAGCACTACAACTTGTATACACTCACACTTAAAAGGTACTACAACTTGTATACACTCACACTTAAAAAGTACTACAACTTGTATACACTCACACTTAAAAAGCACTACAACTTGTATACTCTCACACTTAAAAAGTACTACAACTTGTATACACTCACACTTAAAAAGTACTCCAACTTGTATACACTCACACTTAAAAAGTACTACAACTTGTATACACTCACACTTAAAAAGCACTACAACTTGTATACTCTCACACTTAAAAAGTACTACAACTTGTATACTCTCACACTTAAAAAGTACTACAACTTGTATACACTCACACTTAAAAAGCACTACAACTTGTATACTCTCACACTTAAAAAGTACTACAACTTGTATACACTCACACTTATAAAGTACTACAACTTATATTCGCTCACGGATAAAAATGTACAAGACTGTATTTTATTTCCAATTTTGAAGTGGTCTCTCTCACTTCCTGTTTCCTGTCACATGACCAGCATGTCGGCCAGTTCCCTGACGATGTCGTCCAGCAGCAGCCGAGGCTCGCTGGCGTCCAGTCGGGGCTCGCTGGCGTCCAGCCGAGGCTCGCTGAGCTCCATCAGCTTCAGCGACATCTACGGCGTCCCTCAGTACGAGCGCCACGACGGGGTGGCCGACACGCTGGAGCCGCACCTGCGCTACCTGCTGCCCCCGGAGGTGGTGTCCAGGGACTGCACCTTGTACAGCCCGGAGGCGTTGGGGGGGAGCAAAGCCAAGCGCTCCCACGACACGCCTCAGTCGCTGGCGTCCTTGTCCTCGCGCTCCTCGCTGTCCTCGCTGTCCCCGCCCAGCTCCCCCATGGACACGCCCTACCTCTCCGCCCCCCAGGACTGCCCCCTCACCCAGATGACGGAGGAGTACATGGAGCAGGCGGGCCGCGGGTTGTTGGAGGGCCTGCGGGCGCAGTCGCAGGACCCCGCCGCCCTCGCCGCCCTCGCCGCCGGGCACCTCGCTGACGGAAAGAACCACAGAGACGCCGGCACTCAGGGCGCCTTCAGCGGTAAGTCTCTTCAACACCAGCTGTGACAAAGTCAATCTATTCACGGAACGTGTCGATCATGTGTTTGTCCATTCACGCACGCACACACACTTACATCAAGTAATGTAAATATCTATTCACACACAAACAGCATGTACATACCTATGTCTTTCCATTCACATACTGTACACAATATGTAAAGATGTCCTTCCATTCACATACAGACTTGATTTAAATACTGTATGTCCTTCCCTTCACATAAACAAAACATCCATCTATCCATTCGGCCATTAACATAGATGGATGTTTAACATCCATCTATCTATTGAAATACAGACATCATGTCAACATGTTTGTCCATTCACGTACACAAACAATGTAAACATCTGTCTATCCATTCAAATGCACACATGGTAACATGTTTGTCCATTCATGTACACAAACAATGAAAACATCTGTCTATCCATTCAAATACACACATATGGTTAACACGTGTGTCCATTTACGTACACACACAATGAAGACATCTATCTTATCCATTCAAATACACACATAAGGTTAACATGTGTGTCCATTCACGTACACAAACAATGAGAACATCTGTTTTATCATTCAAATACACACATAATTGTTAACATGTTTGTCTATTCACGTACACAAACAATGTAAACATCTGTCCATCCATTCAAATGCACACATGGTAACATGTTTGTCCATTCATGTACACAAACAATGAAAACATCTGTCTATCCATTCAAATACACACATATTGTTAACGTGTTTGTCCATTTACGTACACACACAATGAAGACATCTATCTTATCCATTCAAATACACACATAAGGTTAACATGTGTGTCCATTCACGTACACAAACAATGAGAACATCTGTTTTATCATTCAAATACACACATAATTGTTAACATGTTTGTCCATTCACGTACACAAACAATGTAAACATCTGTCTGTCCATTCAAATGCACACATGGTAACATGTTTGTCCATTCATGTACACAAACAATGAAAACATCTGTCTATCCATTCAAATACACACATATTGTTAACATGTTTGTCCATTTACGTACACACACAATGAAGACATCTATCTTATCCATTCAAATACACACATAATGTTAACATGTTTGTCCATTCACGTACACAAACAATGAAAACATCTGTCTATCCATTCAAATACATGTCAACATGTTTTCCATTCACGTACGCACACAATTAAAACATCTGTTTTATCCATTCAAATACACACATAATGTTAACATGTGTGTCCATTCACGTTCACAAACAATAAAAACATTTGTCTATCCATTCAAATACACACATAGTGTCAACATGTTTGTCCATTCACGTACACAAACAATGTAAACATCTGTCTATCCATTCAAATGCACACATGGTAACATGTTTGTCCATTCATGTACACAAACAATGAAAACATCTGTCTATCCATTCAAATACACACATATTGTTAACATGTTTGTCCATGTACGTACACACACAATGAAGACATCTATCCTATCCATTCAAATACACACATAAGGTTAACATGTTTGTCCATTCACGTACACAAACAAATGAAAACATCTGTCTATCCATTCAAATACATGTCAACATGTTTTCCATTCACGTACGCACACAATTAAAACATCTGTTTTATCCATTCAAATACACACATAATGTTAACATGTGTGTCCATTCACGTTCACAAACAATAAAAACATTTGTCTATCCATTCAAATACACACATAGTGTCAACATGTTTGTCCATTCACGTACACAAACAATGTAAACATCTGTCTATCCATTCAAATGCACACATGGTAACATGTTTGTCCATTCATGTACACAAACAATGAAAACATCTGTCTATCCATTCAAATACACACATAAGGAAGGCTGAACGAATCTGGCGGAATACAAAACTTCATATTCACCATGACATCTATAAAGAGAGCCTCCAGGCCTACAATTTAGTCTTAAAAAGTGCTAGAGAAACATTCTTCTCCAATATCATAAACAGCAACACAAATAAGGCCAAAACCCTATTCACAATCGTTGACAGACTGACTAAACCCCCAACACAAATACCAGCCGAACTCCATTCCACGCAGAAATGCAATGACTTTGCATTCTTTTATACTGATAAAATTGAAGGCATCAGACGCACCATCAATATCTCAAGTAAAAAAGTTGGATCACCACCCCATTTAGGCAAAAGTAACACAGCAATGATGGCAAGCTTTAATGCCATAGACTCTAAAACTCTAGTGGAAACGGTGACAGCTCTAAAGTCATCCACCTGCTGCCTTGATGTTTTACCTACCAACTTCTTTAAGAATGTTTTTGACTGCCTATCAACAGACATCTTGCAAATAGTTAATAATTCTATTAAATCGGGCAATTTCCCGAAGGCTTTCAAAACTGCAGTCATTAAACCTCTTCTAAAAAAGCAGAGCCTAGATGCCTCTGTTATCAACAACTACAGACCAATTTCAAATCTACCATTCATAAGTAAAATAATTGAGAAAGTTGTCCTCCAACAACTAAATCACTTCTTGGCTTCTACTGGCTGCCACAACAACTTCCAGTCAGGATTTCGACCTCTTCATAGCACAGAGACGGCCCTTCTTAAAGTTATAAATGACATCCGTCTAAACACAGACTCTGGCAAAACTTCAGTATTAATGCTTTTGGACCTCAGTGCTGCATTTGACACTGTCGACCACTCAATACTTTTGGACAGGTTGGAAAACTGGGTGGGGATCTCAGGCACAGTTTTAAGCTGGTTCAAGTCATATCTACAAGATAGGAACTATTTTGTTTCCATTGGTGACTTTGTATCAGAACCAACCAACGTAACGTGTGGAGTCCCCCAAGGTTCAATCTTGGGGCCGACTTTATTTAACATCTATATGCTCCCACTAGGACAAATCATGCAAAATAATAACATTGACCATCATTGCTATGCCGATGACACCCAAATCTATGTAGCGCTATCACCAAATGACTATCGCCCCATAGATCTTCTGTGCCAGTGCATTGAGCAAGTCAAACACTGGATGTGCCAAAATTTCCTACAACTAAATGAAGATAAAACTGAGATAATTGTTTTTGGTGCTAAAAAAGAAAGGTTTAAAGTCATCCAACACCTTCAATCACTGTCCCTGAAAACCTCAAATAAAGCCAGAAATCTTGGGGTTATTTTAGATTCTGATTTACATTTCGACAGTCACATCAAATCAGTAACAAAATCGGCCTACTATCACCTCAAAAATGTAAAAAGACTTAGAGGGCTCATGTCAGCTCAAGACTTAGAAAAACTTGTACATGCCTTTATTACCAGTAGGCTAGACTATTGTAATGGTCTCCTTGCAGGTCTTCCCAAAAAAACTGTCAGGCAGCTACAGCTTGTTCAGAACGCTGCTGCTAGAGTTCTAACAAAGACCAAAAAATGTGAGCACATTACACCAATTCTTAAATCCTTACATTGGCTCCCTGTACATCAGAGAATAGATTTCAAAATCCTCCTGCTCACATATAAATCACTACATGGTCTAGGGCCCAAGTATATCACTGATATGCTCCCACTATATACGCCCTCTAGATCACTAAGATCTTCTGAGACCAATCTGTTAGCGGTTCCAAGAGTAAACTCAAATCAAGGGAGATCATCATTCAGTCACTATGCAACAAATAGCTGGAATAAACTTCCCGAAGATGTCAGACTCTCCCCAACTCTCACTACTTTTAAAACTAGACTGAAGACTTTTATGTTCACCTTAGCTTTCAGCTAAATCTTTTAATCTTTTAACTTTTAACGTCTGCACTGTTTTTATTTTTATTGTCTGCATTTTAATTTTGCTTTTATTTTCTTTCATTTCACTTTGTTGTCTGTGAAGCACTTTGAGTCTGCCTTGTGTATGAAAAGCGCTATACAAATAAAGTTGCCTTGCCTTGCCTTGCCTTGCCTAAGGTTAACATGTTTGTCCATTCACGTACACAAACAATGAGAACATCTGTTTTATCATTCAAATACACACATAATGTTAACATGTTTGTCCATTCACGTACACAAACAATGAAAACATCTGTCTATCCATTCAAATACATGTCAACATGTTTTCCATTCACGTACGCACACAATTAAAACATCTGTTTTATCCATTCAAATACACACATAATGTTAACATGTGTGTCCATTCACGTTCACAAACAATAAAAACATTTGTCTATCCATTCAAATACACACGTAGTGTCAACATGTTTGTCCATTCACGTACACAAACAATGTAAACATCTGTCTATCCATTCAAATGCACACATGGTAACATGTTTGTCCATTCATGTACACAAACAATGAAAACATCTGTCTATTCATTCAAATACACACATATTGTTAACATGTTTGTCCATTTACGTACACACACAATGAAGACATCTATCTTATCCATTCAAATACACACATAAGGTTAACATGTTTGTCCATTCACGTACACAAACAATGAGAACATCTGTTTTATCATTCAAATACACACATAATGTTAACATGTTTGTCCATTCACGTACACAAACAATGAAAACATCTGTCTATCCATTCAAATACATGTCAACATGTTTTCCATTCACGTACGCACACAATTAAAACATCTGTTTTATCCATTCAAATACACACATAATGTTAACATGTGTGTCCATTCACGTTCACAAACAACAAAAACATTTGTCTATCTATTCAAATACACATTTAGTGTCAACATGTTTGTCCATTCACGTACACAAACAATGTAAACATCTGTCTATCCATTCAAATGCACACATGGTAACATGGTTGTCCATTCATGTACACAAACAATGAAAACATCTGTCTATCCATTCAAATACACACATATTGTTAACGTGTTTGTCCATTTACGTACACACACAATGAAGACATCTAGCTTATCCATTCAAATACACACATAAGGTTAACATGTTTGTCCATTCACGTACACAAACAATGAGAACATCTGTTTTATCATTCAAATACACACATAATGTTAACATGTTTGTCCATTCACGTACACAAACAATGAAAACATCTGTCTATCCATTCAAATACATGTCAACATGTTTTCCATTCACGTACGCACACAATTAAAACATCTGTTTTATCCATTCAAATACACACAAAATGTTAACATGCGTGTCCATTCACGTTCACAAACAATAAAAACATTTGTCTATCCATTCAAATACACACATAGTGTCAACATGTTTGTCCATTCACGTACACAAACAATGAAAACATCTGTTTATCATTCAAATACATACATAATGTTAAAATGTTTGTCCATTCACGTACACAAACGATGAAAACATCTGTCTATCCATTCAAATACATGTCAACATGTTTGTCCATTCACGTACGCACACAATTAAAACATCTGTTTATCATTCAAATACATACATAATGTTAACATGTTTGTCCATTCACGTACACAAACGATGAAAACATTTGTCTATCCGTTCAAATACATGTCACCACGTACGCACACAATGAAAACATCTGTCTATCCATTCAAATACACACATAATGTTAACATGTTTGTCCATTCACGTGCACAAACAGTGAAAACATCTGTCTATCCATTCAAATACACACATAATATTAACATGGTTGCCCATTAACATACAAAAGCAATGTAAACATCCATCTATCTATTGAAATACAGACATCATATCAACACGTTTGTCCATTCACGTTTGCACCACCTGCATTCTGGTGTGCAGGAGTGACTCTGCGGGGAAACAGCGCCAACAGAAGCAGCAGGAGGACCAGGAGGGTCTCCGCAGGCGTGTCCGAGGACGCCCTGGCGACCGACAGCGGCGTGTTCGAGGCGTGGGGCAGGAAGTGAGCGGCGTCCACTCCGCCTGTGAGCGAGCAACACGAAGCCAGACCTCATTTCTTGCTGCGTTGTCGTCCCAACAGGGCGGAGGAGTCCGAGGACATGTCCTTCACCAAGGAGCAGACCATCCCCAACGAGCCCCCGCAGATCCAACTGGGCCTGCTGTGAGTCCCAGTAAGCTTGTGGGCGTCCATCCTGGCCGAGGAGGACCTAACCTCACCTTGTCCCTCCCGCACGTCTGTCCAGGTGGGAGTCGGCCTCGCAGTCTCTGCGTCTGCATCTGCTCCAGCTGAAGAACCTCAGCAGGTCCGCCGTGAGGGACGGACACAAAGTGTGAGTGAGCGCTTGTCCTGACAGACCTGCTGGTTTTTTTTGTACAATCCGTTTTAAAAATATGCTTTTAGACCATCTTCATGCAACTTTTTTTTTTTTTTTTCAAACATTGATTTAAATGACATGAATTGTCTAGCAAACATCAAATGTAGTTTTTCTCCCCACAGGTAGAATTAATAACGATACTGATGATAAATACAGTAAGAAACCACAGACAGATGTCAACATAAAACCACATTCCTGAACGACCTTAGACAGAGCACACAAAAGGCTCATCAACCACCCACATTTCAATTGTGATTCTATTAGGGTTAATTTGTTTATTTGTATCAGTTTCTCCTACTATTCTGCCCTCCTGAATGTAAGTATTTAGTTGGACGGATATGTAAACAGTTCTTCCATTTAGGGACTTCCAGGTTGAGCTTGTTTATTTAGACTGACCATACGTCCTCTTTTCCCCGGACATGTCCTCTTGCGGAGCTGTCCGGTCGGAGTTTCTTAAATGCCTCAAATGTCCGGCATTTTGAGTTAGGGTTGCATGTATTTTCAATGTACGTTCAGCATACTTGCCAACCTTGAGACATCCGATACCGTGGTTAAGGGCGTGGTTAATAGGGGAGTATATTTACAGCTAGATTTCACCAACTCAAGTATTTCATAAATATATATATATATATATATATATACACTACCGTTCAAAAGTTTGGGGTCACATTGAAATGTCCTTATTTTTGAAGGAAAAGCACTGTACTTTTCAATGAAGATAACTTTAAACTAGTCTTAACTGTAAAGATATACACTCTATACGGGACGGCGTGGCGAAGTGGGTAGAGTGGCTGTGCCAGCAATCGGAGGGTTGCTGGTTACTGGGGTTCAATCCCCACCTTCTACCTTCCTAGTCACGTCCGTTGTGTCCTTGGGCAAGACACTTCACCCTTTGCCTCTGATGGCTGCTGGTTAGCGCCTTGCATGGCAGCTCCCTCCATCAGTGTGTGAATGTGTGTGTGAATGGGTAAATGTGGAAATACTGTCAAAGCGCTTTGAGTACCTTGAAGGTAGAAAAGCGCTATACAAGTATAACCCATTTATCATTATTATTTATATACATTGCTAATGTGGTAAATGACTATTCTAGCTGCAAATGTCTGGTTTTTGGTGCAATATCTACATAGGTGTATAGAGGCCCATTTCCAGCAACTATCACTCCAGTGTTCTAATGGTACAATGTGTTTGCTCATTGGCTCAGAAGGCTAATTGATGATTAGAAAACCCTTGTGCAATCATGTTCACACATCTGAAAACAGTTTAGCTCCTTACAGAAGCTACAAAACTGACCTTCCTTTGAGCAGATTGAGTTTCTGGAGCAGCACATTTGTGGGGTCAATTAAACGCTCAAAATGGCCAGAAAAAGACAACTTTCATCTGAAACTCGACAGTCTATTCTTGTTCTTGGAAATGAAGGCTATTCCACAAAATTGTTTGGGTGACCCCAAACTTTTGAACGGTAGTGTATATATATATATGTATGAAATACTTGACTTTCAGTGAATTCTAGCTATATATATATGTATATATATTTATTTTATTATACATATAAATAAAATAAATACTTGAATTTCAGTGTTCCGGGGGCTATCCAGTAGATGGCAGTATTGTCCTGTTTAACTTCTCCTCCGTTCATGACTGGGCCACCGTGTTCAATGGAGAAGTCTGTTTTACAAAATGTACAGGCAACATAATTACGTACCCCTTCCCCTTCGAACTGTCCTGGATGAACTGAAATTCTTGTTTCCATTCGTTTTGGAACTTGCAAGCGTATTTCTTCATCTTGCTCGTCGACGGCGTCGCCATGTCTGTAACTTCCTCGTTCTTCTGCTTCTTCTCCTTGTTGTGTGCGCAGTTGTGCACTCTACTCTCTAAAAGCCGTAGATGTTATGACGTCATTGGGCAGGCAAGCTGTTTATATTGTGGGAAAGCGGACGTGAGAACAGGCTGTCCCCACTCAGGTCCGCATTGAGCTGGAGGGGGCGTGGCCTCCAGCTCCGGCTGAATACCGGGAGTTTGTCGGGAGAACATTTCTGCCGGGAGGTTATCGGGAGAGGCGCTGAATACCGGGAGTCTCCCGCTAAAAACGGGAGGGTTGGCAAGTATGACGTTCAGGGTTAAGAAGGGGTTAAAAACAAAACAAATTGTGAAGGTGTGCGCACGCAGCAGCATTCGTGAGGGAGGGGCAGAGACAGAGAGAGTGAGGGATTGATTGAAACTTTTATTAGTAGATTGCACAGTACAGTACATATTCCGTACAATTGACCACTAAATGGTAACACCCCAATAAGTTTTTCAACTTGTTTAAGTCGGGGTCCACGTTAATCAATTCATGGTAAAGGGAGTGGAGAGACAGAAAAGACACCCGGTTTGCTTGTTTGTTTTTTTATTGTATCGATTATCGCTTTCCGCCAGTGTTTTGTTTTGTTTATATTTGACGGGTCAAATTTCCGTCCCCGTTTACTGCGTTTTTATTCTGATTCGCCAAAAGTTTTATCAATGACAAATACTGCCTCAGTTTGCACTCGGACAAGTTTACCGCGAGGGGCTGTCAAAATAAAGACTTCATGGCAAACACTAAGGTGAGTGTAAAGTCAACATTTTTAACTCCAATAAATTAGTTATTTTAGTTTTTGTGAGTCCATGGAAACTTCACTTTTATCTCCCGATGGTTCCACATCGTTCGAGGATGGGGACAGGTTAGCTGTTAGCTTCAAGCTAACCAGCACCCGAGCAGACTCTTAGCTGTTAGCTTCAAGCTAACCAGCACCCGAGCAGACTCCTCCACCCCAAAAACATACATTGCAGGTCAAAAAACGGGGGGAAATTGTTTGCCTTTTGAAGTGTTAATGTGCGAGGAGTGTTCAAAAGGAGTCTCTTGGAGAAGTGGCTGACAAGTTAGCATCGCTGACAGTGACGTCATCACCGTCATTGTTTACTGAAGCAGAGAGAGTTATGATAAATGCGCATGCGTCGCCAGGCTCTGCTTTTTATCCATAGATTTATCAGATTTAATTTTTATCTATAGCAGGGGTGTCAAAAGTGTGCCCCGAAGGCCATTTGCGGCCCACAGCTAATGTTTTAAAGGCCCACGGCACATTCTAAAAATACTATTAAAATAAACAAAAACATAACAGAAGTGAAATAAAAAAGCTTAAAGGTGAAATGTAATTTAGAAAAAGTTGCAATGTTGACTAATAAAACAAAGCTGTTTTTTTTTCTTTCAAACTGTCATTGCTCAAAACATAATATTGAATCAAAATCAATGTTGTTATGAATTATTGACCTATCAAAGGTTCCGATTACTTCACATCAAATATTCCACTTTGACAAATATTTTTGGTGGAAGATTTTGCATATTTTGTGTGTTTGCCATTAAAAACATAGTTTTGTTTGACAAAAAAGGGCGGAAAACAAACAAACAAAAAAAAAACATAAAAAAAACTTAAACATTTAGAAATGAGGAATAGATGTGAAGTTGATGTAGACTCCAGAGATTTAAATATAAAATGTATGTATGCCCTGGCACACCATTATCATCATTTCATGACCCAAGCAAAACACTTTTTACACTTTTATACTGAAATAAATACACCTACAACTTATTCAATAAAAACATAGAAAAAACTACCAAAGTTCAGATCCATAAAGGAAAGAAGAAAGTGAATGAATGTTTATAACTGAATACATTTACATATGCATACACATTTGTTTTCTTTTTTATTATTTTTTAAAAATGAATTAAGTAACGTTTATGACAACCTTTTTCCAAAACACAATATAGAATGTGAGATATAACAGGATAATGCATACATTTGTCATTTGTTTTCAAAACGCTTACAAATAAGTGGGACCCCAAAAATATACTGTGGGACCCCATTTTCATGACTTGATGGGGTCCCTGGGACCCCATTTTGAAAAT
>NC_084757.1:33971321-34006321 GCF_033978785.1 Entelurus aequoreus
ATACATATGTATATGTATATACATATGTATATGTATATACATGTATATACATATGTATACGTATATACATGTACATACATGTATATGTGTATATATATATATATATATATATATATATATATATATATATATATATATATATAAATTATATACCTCAGCACCCCTTGCGACCCCAAAAAGGGACAAGCGGTAGAAAATTGGTGTATATATATATATATATATACATATATATATATATATATAAATATATATATATATATATATATATATATATATATATATATATATATATATATATATATATATATATATATAATTTATATGCATAATTAATACATATACACACGCACACATAATTGTGTGGGCTATCTATGGGCGGGTCAGATGTGGTATTCAGGTTTTTGCGACATTTGAGCGTCATTATTGTGTCACTTTTGTGCATTAGAGGACCGCTGCAGGTGTTGTGTAGCTCAGCTTTGGGGACAACTTGTGTTGTGTGTTGTTGGACATGACAGGAGAGTGTGTGCACCTTGCTGTCTCGCACCAGCGCCCGCCTGGAGGAGCGCGACGCAGACGCGCTGAGGCTGCAGAAAAAGGAGGAGTCGGGGGAGGTGACGTCTGAGAGGTGCTGGCGTGGAACTCATGAGCAAGAACATTCCCTTTCTGGTCTTTTCCCTCACGTGCTGCTGACATTGTGTGTGGTGCAGGAGCTGGCAGGCGGAGTCTGTGGACAGCGGCTGCAGCAACAGCAATGCGTGCGTGGAGGCTCTCTGCGTGGCCAGCGGAGGGCGCTGTGAGCGGCCGTCTGGCAAATTGGCTGCTGTGAAGGTGGTGAGACGCACCTGGTCCTCAACCTTTGAGCAGGAAGAGACGTGACCAGTGTCGCTTCTTGGCAGGTGGAGAAGTCCACCATGACGGACGGACACTTTCCAGAGCCGGTGCGAGTGCGACCCAAAGAGCGGGGCGGCCGATGGGGTCACGCCTCACCCTTCATGCGGGGCGGCGCCATCGTACGCTCGCAGACCTTCTCTCCTGGCGCCCGCAGTCAGTACGTCTGCAGGGTGAGTCCTCTGATGGAGAGCGTGTGGCACATTCACTAGCTGTACTGACACTGTGGTGCTCTTTCATGATGGTGCCTTAACCTTTGTGACCTTTCACATATTCTACCTTACTTCATTTCTTGATCTTGTTTTTTTCCTTTTTATTTTCACATTCACTTTACTTTACTAGTTACTTTACTTTACTAGTACTAGTTACTTTACTTTATTAGTATTTGTTCATCATTAGTATTAGTTACTTTACTTTATCAGTATGTGTTACTTTATTAGTTTTTTTTACTAGTTATTATTAGTTATTTTACTTTATTGATATGATTTACTTCACTTATTTAGTATGAGTTAATTATTAGTATGAGTTACTTTATTAGTTGTTGCTAATTGTTATTAATTGTTTTACTTTATTGGTATTAGTTAGTTTTATGTGTTTGTTTGTTGACATGTTTATTTGATGACATGTTTCTTAACAAGCTTTTGTTAACATGTGTATATTTATTTGTTGACATTTTTGTTTGTTGCCATGTGTTTGTTGGCATGTGTTTGTTGTGTTTGTTACCATGTGTTGTGTTTGTTACCATGTGTTTGTTTGTTGCCATGTGTTTGTTTTGTTGACATGTGGTTGTTTGTTGGCATGTGTTTGTTTGTTGCCATGTGTTTGTTGTGTTTGTTACCATGTGTTTGTTTGTTGCCATGTGTTTGTTTCCATGTGTTTGTTTGTTGCCATGTGTTTGTTGGCATGTGTTTGTTGTGTTTGTTACCATGTGTTGTGTTTGTTACCATGTGTTTGTTTGTTGCCATGTGTTTGTTTTGTTGACATGTGGTTGTTTGTTGGCATGTGTTTGTTTGTTGGCATGTGTTTGTTACCATGTGTTTGTTTGTTGCCTTACCATGTGTTGTGTTTGTTGCCATGTGTTTGTTTTGTTGACATGTGGTTGTTTGTTGGCATGTGTTTGTTTGTTGGCATGTGTTTGTTACCATGTGTTTGTTTGTTGCCTTACCATGTGTTGTGTTTGTTACCATGTGTTTGTTTGTTGGCATGTGTTTGTTTTGTTGACATGTGGTTGTTTGTTGGCATGTGTTTGTTTGTTGGCATGTGTTTGTTGTGTTTGTTACCATGTGTTTGTTTGTTGCCATGTGTTTGTTTGTTGCCATGTGTTTGTTGCGTTTGTTACCATGTGTTGTGTTTGTTACCATGTGTTTGTTTGTTGCCATGTGTTTGTTTTGTTGACATGTGGTTGTTTGTTGGCATGTGTTTGTTACCATGTGTTTGTTTGTTGCCATGTGTTTGTTACCATGTGTTTGTTTGTTGCCATGTGTTTGTTTGTTGGCATGTGTTTGTTACCATGTGTTTGTTTGTTGCCATGTGTTTGTTGGCATGTGGTTGTTTGTTGGCATGTGGTTGTTTGTTGGCATGTGGTTGTTTGTTGCCATGTGTTTGTTGGCATGTGGTTGTTTGTTGGCATGTGTTTTTATTGACATGTTTGTTGACATGTTTGTGTATTGACATGTTTGTTTGTTTACATGTTTATTGCCATGTGTTTGTTTGTTGGGATGTGTTTTTATTGACATGTTTATTTGTTTGTTGACATGTTTGTTTATGGACATGTGTGTTGACATTTGTTTGTTGACATGTTTGTTTGACAAGTGTTTGTTGACATGTTTGTTGATGTTTGTTTGTTGACGTGTGTGTGTTTGTTTATTGACATGTTTGTTTGACATGTGTTTGTCTGTTATTTGACATGTGTTTGTTTATTGACATTTTTGTTTGTTGACATGTGTTTCTGTTTGATGACATGTATTTGTTTATTGACATGTTAGTTTGTTGACATGTGTTTGTTTGTTTTGTTTCTTTGTTGACATGTGTTTGTTGACAAGTGTGTGTTTGTTGACAAGTGTTTGTTTGTTGAGATGTGTTTCTGTTAGTTGACATGTATTTGTTTGTTGACGTGTCTGTTTATTGACAGGTTTGTTTGACATGTGTTTGTCTGTTAGTTGACATGTGTTTGTTTTTTTGTCATGTGTTTGTTGACATTTGTTAGATGACATGTATTTGTTTATTGACACGTTTGTTGACATGTGTTTGTTTGTTTGTTGACATGTTTGTCTGTTCGTTGACATGTATTTGTTTGTTGACATGTCTGTTTGTTGACATGTATTTGTTTGTTGACATGTCTGTTTTTGACATGTTTGTTTTTTGACATGTTTGTTTTTTGACATGTTTGTTTGACATGTGTTTGTTGGCATGCGTTTTTTGACATGTTTGTTGACATTTGTTTGTTGATGTGTGTGTGCTTGTTTATCGACATGTTTGTTTGACATGTGTTTGTCTATTAGTTGACATTTGTTTGTTTGTTGACATGTGTTTCTGTTTGATGATATGTATTTGTTTATTGACATGTTTGTTGATGTTTGTTTGTTGACATGTGTTTGTTTGTTTTGTTTCTTTGTTGACATGTGTTTGTTGACAAGTGTTTGTTTGTTGAGATGTGTTTGTCTGTTAGTTGACATGTATTTGTTTGTTGACGTGTCTGTTTATTGACAGGTTTGTTTGACATGTGTTTGTCTGTTAGTTGACATGTGTTTGTTTGTTTGTCATGTGTTTGTTTTTTGACATTTATTTCTGTTAGATGACATGTATTTGTTTATTGACACGTTTGTTGACATGTGTTTGTTTGTTTGTTGACATGTATTTGTTTGTTGACATGTCTGTTTGTTGACATGTGTCTGTTTTTGACATGTTTGTTTGACATGTGTTTGTTGGCATGCGTTTTTTGACATGTTTGTTGACGTGTGTGTGTTTGTTTATTGACATGTTTGTATGACATGTGTTTGTCTATTAGTTGACATGTGTTTGTTTGTTGACATGTGTTTCTGTTAGATGACATGTATTTGTTTTTTGACACGTTTGTTGACAAGTGTTTGTTTGTTGACATGTGTTTCTGTTAGATGACATGTATTTGTTTTTTGACACGTTTGTTGACAAGTGTTTGTTTGTTGACATGTGTTTCTGTTAGATGACATGTATTTGTTTTTTGACACGTTTGTTGACATGTGTTTGTTGACATGTGTTTGTCTGTTAGTTGACATGTATTTGTTTGTTGACGTGTCTGTTTATTGACAGGTTTGTTTGACATGTGTTTGTCTGTTAGTTGACATGTGTTTGTTTGTTTGTCATGTGTTTGTTTGTTGACATTTGTTTCTGTTAGATGACATGTATTTGTTTATTGACATGTTTGTTGACATGTGTTTGTTTGTTTGTTGACATGTATTTTTTTGTTGACATGTATTTCTTTGTTGACATGTCTGTTAGTTGACATGTGTTTGTTTGTTTGTCATGTGTTTGTTGGTTGACATTTGTTTCTGTTAGATGACATGTATTTGTTTATTGACACTTTTGTTGACATGTATTTGTTTGTTTGTTGACATGTATTTGTTTGTTGGTATGTCTGTTTGTTGACATGTGTCTGTTTTTGACATGTTTGTTTTTTGACATGTTTGTTTGTCATGTGTTTGTTGGTTGACATTTGTTTCTGTTAAATGACATGTATTTGTTTATTGACACTTTTGTTGACATGTGTTTGTTTGTTTGTTTGTTGACATGTATTTGTTTGTTGACATGTGTCTGTTTTTGACATGTTTGTTTTTTGACTTGTTTGTTTGACATGTGTTTGTTGGCATGCGTTTTTTGACATGTTTGTTGACGTGTGTGTGTTTGTTTATTGACATGTTTGTTTGACATGTGTTTGTCTATTAGTTGACATGTGTTTGTTTGTTGACATGTGTTTCTGTTAGATGACATGTATTTGTTTGTTGACATGTGTTTGTTTGTTTTGTTTGTTGACATGTGTTTGTCTGTTAGTTGACATGTGTTTGTTTGTTTGTCATGTGTTTGTTTGTTGACATTTGTTTCTGTTAGATGACATGTATTTGTTTATTGACACGTTTGTTGACATGTTTGTTTGTTTGTTGACATGTATTTCTTTGTTGACATGTCTGTTAGTTGACATGTGTTTGTTTGTTTGTCATGTGTTTGTTGGTTGACATTTGTTGCTGTTAGATGACATGTATTTGTTTATTGACACTTTTGTTGACATGTGTTTGTTTGTTGACATGTATTTGTTTGTTGATATGTCTGTTTGTTGACATGTGTCTGTTTTTGACATGTTTGTTTTTTGACATGTTTGTTTGTCATGTGTTTGTTGGTTGACATTTGTTTCTGTTAGATGACATGTATTTGTTTATTGACACTTTTGTTGACATGTGTTTGTTTGTTTGTTGACATGTATTTGTTTCTTGACATGTCTGTTTGTTGACATGTGTCTGTTTTTGACATGTTTGTTTTTTGACATGTTTGTTTGACATGTGTTTGTTGGCATGCGTTTTTTGACATGTTTGTTGACGTGTGTGTGTTTGTTTATTGACATGTTTGTTTGACATGTGTTTGTCTATTAGTTGACATGTGTTTGTTTGTTGACATGTGTTTCTGTTAGATGACATGTATTTGTTTGTTGACATGTGTTTGTTGACATGTGTTTGTTTGTTGACATGTGTTTGTTGACATGTGTTTGTTTGTTGACATGTGTTTGTCTGTTAGTTGACATGTATTTGTTTGTTGACATGTCTGTTTGTTGACATGTGTTTGTTTTTGACATGTTTGTTTGTTGACATGTTTGTTGAGGTCTGTTTGTTGACATGTTTGTTTGACATGTGTTTGTTGGCATGTTTGTTGACATTTGTTTATTGACATGTTTGTTTGACATGTGTTTGTTGACATGTTTGTCTGTTAGTTGACATGTTTCTGTTAGATGACATGTATTTGTTTTTTGACATGTTTGTTGACATGTTTGTTGACATGTGTTTGTTGACAAGTGTTTGTATGTTAACATGTGTTTGTCAGTTAGTTGACATGTATTTGTTTGTTGACATGTCTGTTGACATGTCTGTTTGTTGACATGTGTTTGTTTGTTTGTTTATTGACATGTGTGTTGACATGTGTTTGTCTGTTAGTTGACATGTATTTGTTTGTTGACATGTCTGTTTGTTGACATATTTGTTTGTTTGTTGACATGTTTGTTTGTTGCCAGCTATATCGCAGCGACAGCGACAGCTCGACTCTGCCAAAGAAGTCTCCTTTTGTCAGAAACACTCTGGAGCGAAGAACTCTGCGCTACAAGCAGGTAGAGACACTGTTGTCTAGTTCTAGTTGACTAGGGTCTAGCTAGTTGACCACGGTCTGGGTTAAGCGTGTCCGTGCCCCCCCCCCAGCAGCAGTCGTACGGCTCCTCCCTGGCCGAGCAGCCCACGCGCACCTCCTTGGACCTGGAGCTGGACCTCCAGGCCTGCAGGACGCGCCAGAGGCAGCTGATGGAGGAGCTGAGCGCCCTGAGGGAGCTGAAGCTGCGGCTGGAGGAACCTCAGCTCAGCGAGGCCGGCGAGCTTCCTCACTGGGCCCTGAGAGACGAGCGCTTCCGCTGCCTCCTCAGAGAGGCCCACAGACAGGTGAGGCGTCGTCACCCCACCTGCTGGCCGCGACCCCCGTTGACCTCGCCGTGTTGACCTGGTGTGGCGCAGGCGGGTCAGAGCAAGCAGGAGCAGCGGCAGGAGGAGGAGGCGGGCAGGAGGCTCAGGAAGGCTTCCAAGGAGGTCCTTCAGATGAGGGGGCAGAGCCACAAGGAGCCACTTCCTGTTCAGACATTCAGGTGACAAACACTTCCTGTTCAGACATTCAGGTGACAAACACTTCCTGTTTCACCTTTCTACCGCTTCATCACGGTGGTCACATTCAGGAAACATCAACTATAAGTTAACATGTTTAATTAGTAATGTTTACTGTTTATCACTAGTTATTTTTACTTCCTGTTTGACCTTTCTAACTTTTAGCATCATGTCGCTTACTTACAGCGCCTTCCAGTGGTCACATGTAGGAAATAACATCAACTATAAGTTAACATATTTAACTAGTATGGTTTACTTTTTATTTTCACTTCCTGTTGGACCTTTCTGGCTTTTAGCATCATGTCGCTTCATCACAGCGCCCTCCAGTGGTCACATTCAGGAAACAACATCAACTATAAGGTTAACATATTTAACTAGTATTGTTTACTTTTTAGTTACTAGTTATTTTTACTTCCTGCTTGACCTTTCTAGCTTTTAGCGTCATGTCGTTTCATCACAGCGCCCTCCAGTGGTCACATTCAGGAAACATCAACTATAAGGTTAACATATTTAACTAGTATTGTTTACTTTTTAGTTACTAGTTATTTTTACTTCCTGTTTGACCTTTCTAGCTTTTAGCGTCATGTCGATTCATCACAGCGCCCTCAAGTGGTCACATTCAGGAAACATCAACTATAAGTTAACACAGTTACTTTTTATTACTAGTTATTTTCACTTCCTGTTTGACCTTTCTAGCTTTCAGCGTGATGTCTTTTCATCACAGTGCCCTCCAGTGGTCACATTCAGGAAACATCAACTATAAGTTAACATATTTAACAACTAGTATTGTTTATTTTTAGTTACTAGTTATTGTTACTTCCTGTTTGACCTTTATAGCTTTAGCATCATGTCACTTCATCACAGCGCCCTCTAGTGGTCACATTCAGGAAACAACCAACTATAAGTTAACGTCTTTAACTATTATTGTTTACTTTTTAGTTACTAGTGTACTTCCTGTTTGACCTTTTTAGCGTCATCACAGCGCCCTCCAGTGGTCACATTCACATTAAGAAAACAACATAAAATCAATCAATCAATCAATCAATCGTTTATTTATATAGCCCTAAATCACAAGTGTCTCAAAGGGCTGTAATGGTAGTTAACACCTTTTAACTAACTTATTTATTATTTATTTTTACTTTCCTGCCAAATCAGAGTGCTCTTTTTATTGCAATACTTTTACCAAATGATATTTCCTAACATAATACGTGTAAATTACACATTGACATTTTTAGTTCTTAAAAATGTATATTTCATTTAATGTAATATTTGTTATGTTTTTTTTGCCTTCTTGTTAAACTTGTATTTATATTTGAAAGTATTTACATGAAATTATTATATTCTATTGATGGAATGTGTTCATTTATGATACCAATTATATTAATGTTGTTAATGTTGGTATATATGTAAAATAAATAACGAAATATATTTGTAAAATTACGATTTAATTTAGGTGATATTCTAAAAAGATATTTAAAATATGCAATGTATGTACTGTATATGATTGGATTTAAAAATACAGATTTATAATACTACCAATTATTTATGCATCAATATTGTTTAATACATATTTTACAGTATTTTGTTTGGTTATAGTATCATAATTTTTTAGCTAATTTGCCTTTTTTTTAATTTTTTTTTAATCAAAACTAAATTATTTAAGAAATATGTCATTGAGCTATTTATTTTTTATTTTTATTATTCTTATTATTGTAGTATTATTTTTGTACGGAGCCCCTAAAGGGACATTAGGGAAATTATAATTTTTATTTTTATTTTTTTTAGATATGTATCTTGTGCACACAAGATACATATCTAAAAAATAAACTAAAAATTCAAAAAATTCCCCCATGTCCCTTTAGGGACTTTGTATTTTTGCAGTATATTATTTATTTATTTCACGTATGGATGATCGGGGTAAACAATACTGAGTATAAAATATGAATTACCATATCCCTTTTTTTTTTTTTTAAACAATAAATTCAAAACTGCATTGAAGACATTTACAAATGTTTTTATTAATAAGATTGTTTTTAAGTAATAAAAAAAAAAAGTAGTGGAATCGAAAGCTTGTTGTACTATGCAGTTGAGTAGTCAGCCACCAGGGGGCGTGCTTGCTTGACGAAGAAGTGCATTGCGGTGTGTGACTGCAGAGAGAAGATGGCCTTCTTCACCAGACCAAGGTTCAACATACCTCCTCTGCCGGCTGACGACGTGTGACGCACGCCGCGACTCCACATGAAGTATTGGAGCTACTTTCGCTTCCACTTTCCTCCCACGCCACCAGCAGTGTCTGCGGCGGCGAAATGATGAAGAAAGTCTTCCATTCCTCGACTGTACTGTAACTTATTTATAGTACTCTTCCTTGAAGGACAGCAGAAAGGTCAAAGAAAGCTCCGATAAAGAAAAACTGCTTCCTGCTTTGTACGCCTCTTTTGTAGCTTTGAACAAATAGCACTTGAGTGTTGTTACTTATCCTCCATCTTTAAAGACATATTTACATCACTTTGTAATCACGTGACCTTATTCCCACTTTCATGTATAACATCAAACACTGTATTCTTTTCTAACATCTGCAGTGTTACCTCTTGTCAAAATAAAAGCATCCAAGCACATCTGCAGTGTTACCTCTTGTCAAAATAAAAGCATCCAAGCACATCTGCAGTCTTACCTCTTGTCAAAATAAAAGCATCCAAGCACATCTGCAGTGTTGTCAAAGTAAAAGCATCCAAGCACATTTAAAGTCCTGCCGCTTGTCAAAATAAAAGCATCCAAGCACATTTGCAGTCTTACCTCTTGTCAAAATAAAAGAATCCAGGCACATCTGCGTGTTACATCTTGTCAAAATAAAAGATTCCAAGCACATCTGCAGTTTTGTCAAAATAAATGCATCTATGCACATCTGCAGTGTCAACATAAAAGCATCCAAGCACATCTGCAGTCTTACCTCTTGTCAAAATAAAAGCATCCAAGCACATCTGCAATGTTGTCAAAATAAATCCATCTATGCACATCTGCAGTCTTACCTCTTGCCAAAATAAAAGCATCCAAGCACAACTGCAGTCTTACCTCTTGTCAAAATAAAAGCATCCAAGCACATCTGCACTGTTGTCAAAGTAAAAGCATCCAAGCACATTTGCAGTCTTACCTCTTGTCAAAATAAAAGCATCCAAGCACATCTGCGTGTTACCTCTTGTCAAAATAAAAGAATCCAAGCACATCTGCAGTTTTGTCAAAATAAATGCATCTATGCACATCTGCAGTCTTACCTCTTGTAAAAATAAAAGCATCCAAGCACATCTGCAGTCTTACCTCTTGTCAAAATAAAAGCATCCACGCACATCTGCAGTCTTGTCGAAATAAAAGCATCCAAACACATCTGCAGTCTTACCTCTTGTCAAAATAAAAGCGCCCAAACATCTGCAGTCTTACCTCTTGTCAAAATAAAAGCATCCAAACACATCTGCAGTCTTACCTCCTGTCAAAATAAAAGCAAAAGCATTCATACACATTTGCAGTCTTTTCAACATTAAGCATTCAAGCACATCTGTAGTCTTGTCAAAATAAAAGCATTCAAGCACATCTGCAGTCTTGTCAAAATAAAAGCATTTAAACACATTTGCAGTCTCGTAAAAATAAAAGCATTCAAGCCCATCTGCCGTTTTGTCACAATAAAAGCATTCAAGCCCATCTGCCGTTTTGTCACAATAAAAGCATCCAAGGACATCTACAGTCTTACATCTTGTCAAAATAAAAGCATCCAAGCACATTTGCAGTCTTGTCACAATAAAAGCATTCAAACCCATGCCAGTCTCCTCAAAATAAACGCGTTCATACACATCTGCAGTCTTGTCAAAATAAAAGCATTCACACACATCTGCAGTCTTGTCAGCATTCAAGCATGTCAAAATTAAAGCATCCAAGCACATCTGCAGTCTTGTCAAAATAAAAGCATTTAAACACATTTGCAGTCTCGTAAAAATAAAAGCATTTAAGCCCATCTGCCGTTTTGTCACAATAAAAGCATCCAAGGACATCGACAGTCTTACCTCTTGTCAAAATAAAAGCATCCAAGCACATTTGCAGTCTTGTCACAATAAAAGCATTCAAACCCATGCAGAGTCTCCTCAAAATAAACGCATTCATACACATCTGCAGTCTTGTCAAAATAAAAGCATTCATACACATCTGCAGTCTTGTCAAAATTAAAGCAGTCAAGCATGTCACAATTAAAGCATTCAAGCACATCTGCAGTCTTGTCAAAATAAAAGCATTTAAACTAGGGCTGGGCAACGATTAAACATTTTAATAATAGTTAATCGCACTATTTCTGATTAATCACGATTAACTGCATTGTATACGCAAAACCCAATAATTAATTCAAAAGTGTTACCTCTTGTCAAAATAAAAGCATCCAAGCACATCTGCAGTCTTACCTCTTGCCAAAATAAAAGTATCCAAGCACATCTGCAGTTTTGTCAAAATAAATGCTTCTATGCACATCTGCTGTCTTACCTCTTGTCAAAATAAAAGCATCCAAGCACATCTGCAGTGTTACCTCTTGCCAAAATAAAAGTATCCAAGCACATCTGCAGTTTTGTCAAAATAAATGCATTTTACCTCTTGCCAAAATAAAAGTATTCAAGCACATCTGCAGTTTTGTCAAAATAAATGCATCTCTGCACATCTGCAGTCTTACCTCTTGTCAAACTAAAAGCATCCAAGCACATCTGCAGTCTTACTTCTTGTCAAAATAAAAGCATCCAAGCACATCTGCAGTTTTGTCGAAATAAATGCATCTATGCACATCTGCAGTGTCAAAATAAAAGCATCCAAACACATCTGCAGTCTTACCTCTTGTCAAAATAAAAGCATCCAAGCACATCTGCAGTCTTACCTCTTGTCAAAATAAAAGCATCCAAGCACATCTGCAGTTTTGTCAAAATAAATGCATCTATGCACATCTGCATTGTCAAAATAAAAGCATCCAAGCACATCTGCAATGTTGTCAAAATAAATCCATCTATGCACATCTGCAGTCTTACCTCTTGCCAAAATAAAAGCATCCAAGCACATCTGCAGTGTTGTCAAAATAAATGCATCTATGCACATCTGCAGTCTTACCTTTGTCAAAACAAAAGCATCCAAGCACAACTGCAGACTTACCTCTTGTCAAAATAAAAGCATCCAAGCACATCTGCGTGTTACATCTTGTCAAAATAAAAGAATCCAAGCACATCTGCAGTGTTGTCAAAATAAATGCATCTATGCACATCTGCAGTCTTACCTCTTGTCAAAATAAAAGCATCCAAGCACATCTGCAGTCTTACCTCTTGTCAAAATAAAAGCATCCAAGCACATCTGCAGTCTTACCTCTTGTCAAAATAAAAGCATCCAAGCACATCTGCAGTTTTGTCAAAAAAAATGCATCTATGCACATCTGCATTGTCAAAATAAAAGCATCCAAGCACATCTGCAATGTTGTCAAAATAAATCCATCTATGCACATCTGCAGTCTTACCTCTTGCCAAAATAAAAGCATCCTAGCACATCTGCAGTGTTGTCAAAATAAATGCATCTATGCACATCTGCAGTCTTACCTTTGTCAAAACAAAAGCATCCAAGCACAACTGCAGACTTACCTCTTGTCAAAATAAAAGCATCCAAGCACATCTGCGTGTTACATCTTGTCAAAATAAAAGAATCCAAGCACATCTGCAGTGTTGTCAAAATAAATGCATCTATGCACATCTGCAGTCTTACCTCTTGTCAAAATAAAAGCATCCAAGCACATCTGCAGTCTTACCTCTTGTCAAAATAAAAGCATCCAAGCACATCTGCAGTCTTACCTCTTGTCAAAATAAAAGCATCCAAGCACATCTGCAGTTTTGTCAAAAAAAATGCATCCATGCACATCTGCATTGTCAAAATAAAAGCATCCAAGCACATCTGCAATGTTGTCAAAATAAATCCATCTATGCACATCTGCAGTCTTACCTCTTGCCAAAATAAAAGCATCCTAGCACATCTGCAGTGTTGTCAAAATAAATGCATCTATGCACATCTGCAGTCTTACCTTTGTCAAAATAAAAGCATCCAAGCACATCTGCGTGTTACATCTTGTCAAAATAAAAGAATCCAAGCACATCTGCAGTTTTCTCAAAATAAATGCATCTATGCACATCTGCAGTCTTACCTCTTGTCAAAATAAAAGCATCCAAGCACATCTGCAGTCTTACCTCTTGTCAAAATAAAAGCATCCAAGCACATCTGCAGTCTTACCTCTTGTCAAAATAAAAGCATCCAAACACATCTGCAGTCTTACCTCTTGTCAAAATAAAAGCAAAAGCATTCATACACATTTGCAGTCTTTTCAACATTAAGCATTCAAGCATGTCAAAATAAAAGCATCCAAGCACATCTGCAGTCTTGTCAAAATAAAAGCATTTAAACACATTTGCAGTCTCGTAAAAATAAAAGCATTCAAGCCCATCTGCAGTTTTGTCACAATAAAAGCATCCAAGGACATCTACAGTCTTACATCTTGTCAAAATAAAAGCATCCAAGCACATTTGCAGTCTTGTCACAATAAAAGCATTCAAACCCATGTGCAGTCTCCTCAAAATTAACGCGTTCATACACATCTGCAGTCTTGTCAAAATAAAAGCATTCATACACATCTGCAGTCTTGTCAAAATAAATGCATCTATGCACATCTGCAGTCTTACCTTTGTCAAAATAAAAGCATCCAAGCACAACTGCAGTCTTACCTCTTGTCAAAATAAAAGCATCTAAGCACATCTGCGTGTTACATCTTGTCAAAATAAAAGAATCCAAGCACATTTGCAATCTCGTAAAAATAAAAGCATTCAAGCCCATCTGCAGTTTTGTCGCAATAAAAGCATCCAAGGACATAGACAGTCTTACATCTTGTCAAAATAAAAGCATCCAAGCACATTTGCAGTCTTGTCACAATAAAAGCATTCAAACCCATGCAGAGTCTCCTCAAAATAAACACATTCATACACATCTGCAGTCTTGTCAAAATAAAAGCATTCAAGCACATCTGCAGTCTTGTCAAAATAAAAGCATTCAAGCACATCTGCAGTTTTGTCAAAATAAAATAATTTAAAACACATTTAAAATATTAAAATAAAAGCATTCATGCACATCTACTTGTCAAAATAAAAGCACTCAAGCACATCTGCAGTTTTGCCTCTTGTCATAATAAAAGCATCCAAGGATATCTACAGTCTGACCTCTTGTCAAAATAAAAGCATTCAAGCACATCTGCAGTCTTGTCAAAATAAAAGCATTCAAGCACATCTGCAGTTTTGTCAAAATAAAATAATTTAAAACACATTTAAAATATTAAAATAAAAGCATTCATGCACATCTACTTGTCAAAATAAAAGCACTCAAGCACATCTGCAGTTTTGCCTCTTGTCATAATAAAAGCATCCAAGGATATCTACAGTCTGACCTCTTGTCAAAATAAAAGCATTCAAGCACATCTGCAGTCTTGTCGAAATAAAAGCATCCAAACAGCCTTACCTCTTGTCAAAATAAAAGCAAAAACATTCATACACATCTGCAGTCTTGTCAACATTAAAGCAGTCAAGCATGTCAAAATTAAAGCATTCAAGCACATCTGCAGTCTTGTCAAAATAAAAGCATTTAAACTAGGGCTGGGCAACGATTAAAAATGTTAATCATAGTTAATCGCACTATTTCTCTGATTAATCACAATTCACAGTTACAGCTCTTTTTATTACCAAATATGTGTCATATGTGTTTTATGTTGCACGATTGCACCAAGACAAATTCCTAGTTTGTGATAACTGCATTGTATACGCAAAAGCCAATAATGAATTCAAAAGTAGTGTGTAGTGCACCTTTATTGGAATATTCTCTCATATGAACAAAAGCGCCAAAACATTTGTTGTGCAAACACAATTTAAAGGCCTACTGAAATGAATTTTTTAAATTTAAACGAGGATAGCAGATCCATTCTATGTGTCATACTTGATCATTTCGCGATATTGCCATATTTTTGATGAAAGGATTTAGTAGAGAACGACGACGATAAAGGTCGCAACTTTTGGTCGCTGATAAAAAAAAGCCTTGCCTGTACCGGAAGTAGCGTGACGTCACCAGAGGAAGGACTCCTCATATTTTCCAATTGTTTACAATGGAGCGAGAGAGATTCGGACCGAGAAAGCGACGATTACCCCATTAATTTGAGCGAGGATGAAAGATTCGTGGATGAGGAAAGTGAGAGTGAAGGACTAGAGAGGCAGTGCAGGACATATCTTTTTTCGCTCTGACCGTAACTTAGGTACAAGGGTTCATTGGATTCCACACTTTGTCCTTTTTCTATTGTGGATCACGGATTTGTATTTTAAACCACCTGGGATACTATATCCTCCTGAAAATGAGAGTCGAGAACGCGAAATGGACATTCACAGTGACTTTTATCTCCACGACAATACATCGGCGAAGCTCTTTAGCTACTGAGCTAACGTGATAGCATCTGGCTCAAATGCAGATAGAAACAAAATAAATAAATCCCTGACTGGAAGGATAGACAGAAGATCAACAATACTATTAAACCATGGACATGTAAATACACGGTTAATAATTCTCAGCCTGGCAGAGCTTAACAATGCTGTTGCTAACGACGCCATTGAAGCTAACTTAGCAACCGGACCTCACAGAGCTATGATAAAAACATTAGCGCTCCACCTACGCCAGCCAGCCCTCATCTGCTCATCAACACCCGTGCTCACCTGCGTTCCAGCGATCGACGGCGCGACGAAGGACTTCACCCGATCATCCGTGCGGTTGGCGGCTAGCGTCGGATAGCGCGTCTGCTATCCAAGTAAGTCCTCCTGGTTATGTTGCTGCAGCCAGCCGCTAATACACCGATCCCACCTACAACTTTCTTATTTGCAGTCTCCATTGTTCAGTAAACAAAATGCAAAAGATTCACCAACACAGATGTCCAGAATACTGTGGAATTTTGAAATGAAAACAGAGATTTTTTGTATTGGATTCAATGGGGTAACAATACTTCCGTTTATCTATTGACGTCACGTGCATACGTCATCATACATAGACGTTTTCAACCGGAAGATTAGCTGGAAATTTAAAATTGCACTTTATAAGTTAACCCGGCCGTATTGGCATGTGTTGCAATGTTAAGATTTCATCATTGATGTATAAACTATCAGACTGCGTGGTCGCTAGTAGTGGGTTTCAGTAGGCCTTTAAATCAGTACTTGTTAAATAGTAGCAGTTAAATAGCATCTTTTATGAAAATCAACTCAAAAAATGTCAATACAAACATTCAAGTTTATTGCCACTGCCAGGGTATTTAAGTTATCCTGTTTGTTATGGAAAATAAATATCATCTACATACAAATCCCTGAGCCACAATCATAACATCCGACCAGGCAATTTCTGAGGTAACAGCAGAAACATTTTCCTCTAATTTTCCTTTCCATAATGCCTCGCCTCTGTTTTCATTATAGACAGAACATGTGAATGCAGCACCCACCTTTGTTAATTATGCTTACCTATTGATGTCCAGTAGTCCCCACTGAGAGCAACTACAGCTGCACGTTGTAAAGTTGTCACTTTTATAGTCCTCTCCTTTTCATACAAGTCGTGTATTCTTGGTGCGTCTTGATGGCGGCTCATCCGTGCTGTCACTTAATTGTTGCCATTCACACAATGTTTCTCAGGCAGGTGTTGTACCGAAATCTGTTACCCATCGGAATTTGTAACTCCAGGGGGCGATGTTCCCATGGCGTTTGTTTGATGGTTAACGGCAAGCCCAAGGAGGAGGAGAAGAAGAAGAACGCTTGCGTAAATGGCGTAAACTATCCTTAATGCTGAAACGTCAGCTGTCAGAATTTCAGCATTAATAAATTACACATATTCTGGAAATCAATGACTTACTTTCATTATAGTATGAGTCCATTGTATCAGCTGTTATGTGTAATTTATTAATGCTGAAATTCTGACAACTGACGTTTCAGCATTAAGGATAGTTTACGCCATTTACGCGAGCGTTCTTCTTCTCCTCCTCTTTGGGCTTGCCGTTTAACCATCAAACAAACGCCATGGCAACATCGCCCCCTGGAGTTACAAATTCCGATGGGTAACAGATTTCGGTACAACACGGGCGTCTTCCACAACACTAATGGGCCTACAGTCTGTAACTATCCACTTCGTTATGGCATTTGTTAGCTTCTCTTGCTCTGGTTTATCTATATTTCTCCCGCACGCTGCATTTAACGTAGTCTGCCGAAGCCTGGCTCCACTTCCTGCTTTGTTGAATGGTTTGCTGGCATCAACAGTGTGCTTCGCGTTAAGGTGATATTTTAGACCGGAAGTACTCCTGTGATAAGACAATTCAGCTTGGCGGTGGCTACAAACCACTTTGCTTCTGTCAAATCCGCCGCCTAGAAGTACTTTATAATGAAAATTACCCTGTAAAAGTTCTGTTGAGTTACCCTTCTTCTCCATGCTGGTTTTGTTTTCTTCCGCGTTCTCCTTCCTTTTCCGCAGGAAACAGCGATAGGCGTTAACAAAATAAAAGCATGTAAACAACATACGCAAATGCGCGATAAAAAAAATTGTCGGCGTTAATAGATTGATGCGTTAACTCGAAATTAACGCATTAATTTGCCCATCCCTAATTTAAACACATTTGCAGTCTCGTAAAAATAAAAGCATTCAAGCCCATCTGCAGTTTTGTCAAAAATAAAAGCATCCAAGGACATCTACAGTCTCACATCTTGTCAAAATAAAAGCATCCAAGCACATTTGCAGTCTCCTCAAAATTAACGCGTTCATACACATCTGCAGTCTTGTCAAAATAAAAGCATTCACACACATCTGCAGTCTTGTCAACATTAAAGCATTCAAGCATGTCAAAATTAAAGCATTCAAGCCCATCTGCAGTCTTGTCAAAATAAAAGCATCCAAGCACATCTGCTGTCTTGTCAAAATAAAAGCATTTAAACACATTTGCAGTCTCGTAAAAATAAAAGCATTCAAGCCCATCTGCAGTTTGGTCAAAAATAAAAGCATCCAAGGACATCTACATTCTTACATCTTGTCAAAATAAAAGCATCCAAGCACATTTGCAGTCTTGTCACAATAAAAGCATTCAAACCCATGCGCAGTCTCCTCAAAAGAAACGCGTTCACACACATCTGCAGTCTTGTCAAAATAAAAGCATTCATACACATCTGCAGTTTTGTCAACATTAAAGCATTCAAGCATGTCAAAATTAAAGCATTCAAGCACATCTGCAGTCTTGTCAAAATAAAAGCATCCAAGCACATCTGCTGTCTTGTCAAAATAAAAGCATTTAAACACATTTGCAGTCTCGTAAAAATAAAAGCATTCAAGCCCATCTGCAGTTTTGTCAAAAATAAAAGCATCCAAGGACATCTACAGTCTCACATCTTGTCAAAATAAAAGCATCCAAGCACATTTGCAGCCTTGTCACAATAAAAGCATTCAAACCCATGCGCAGTCTCCTCAAAAGAAACGCGTTCACACACATCTGCAGTCTTGTCAAAATAAAAGCATTCATACACATCTGCAGTTTTGTCAACATTAAAGCATTCAAGCATGTCAAAATAAAAGCATTCATACACATCTGCAGTCTTGTCAACATTAAAGCATTCAAGCATGTCAAAATAACATACTTGCCAACCTTGAGACCTCCTATACCGGGAGGTGGGGGGTCGGGGGCGTGGTTGGGGGCGTGGTTAAGAGGGGAATATATTTAAGCTAGAATTCACCAACTCAAGTATTTCATATATATATGTATATACATATATATACACACATATGTATGAAATACTTGACTTTCAGTGAATTCTAGCTATATATATATATATATATATGTATATATATATATATATATATACTTGAATTTCAGTGTTCTGTTTAAGGTGTCACAACATTGCTGTTTACGGCAGACAAACTGCTTTACGGTAGACTAAACGTGACTGCTGTTGTTGTGTGTTGTTACCGCGCTGGGAGGACGTTAATGAAACTGCCTAACAATAAACCCACATAAGAAACCAAGAACTCGCCCTCGATCATTCTACAGTTATGACGTCATTGGGCAGGCAAGCTGTTTATATTGTGGGAAAGCGGACGTGAGAACAGGCTGTCTCCACTCAGGTCCGCATTGAGCTGGAGGGGGCGTGGCCTCCAGCTCCGGCTGAATACCTGGAGTTTGTCGGGAGAAAATTTCTGCCGGGAGGTTATCGGGAGAGGCGCTGAATACCGGGAGCCTCCCGCTAAAAACGGGAGGGTTGGCAAGTATGAAAAAATAAAAGCTTTCATACACATCTGCAGTCTTGTCAAAATAAAAACATTCATACACATCTGCAGTCTTGTCAACATTAAAGCATTCAAGCATGTCAAAATTAAAGCATTCAAGCACATCTGCAGTCTTGTCAAAATAAAAGCATCCTGGGACATCTAGTCTTTACATCTTGTCAAAATAAAAGCATTCAAGCACATTTGCAGTCTTGTCACAATAAAAGCATTCAAACCCATGCACAGTCTCCTCAAAATAAACGCATTCATACACATCTGCAGTCTTGTCAACATTAAAGCATTCAAGCACACCTGCAGTCTTGTCAAAATAAAAGATATTTAAACACATTTGCAGTCTCGTAAAAATAAAAGCATTCAAGCCCATCTGCCGTTTTGTCACAATAAAAGCATCCAAGGACATTGACAGTCTTACATCTTTTTTAAAATTAAAGCATCCAAGCACATTTGCAGTCTTGTCACAATAAAAGCATTCAAACCCATGCGGAGTCTCCTCAAAATAAACGCATTCATACACATCTGCAGTCTTGTCAAAATAAAAGCATTCATACACATCTGCAGCCTTGTCAAAATAAAAGCATTCATACACATCTGCAGTCTTGTCAAAATAAAAGCATTCATACACATCTGCAGTCTTGTCAAAATAAAAGCATTCATACACATCTGCAGTCTCGTCAAAATAAAAGCGCATCTGCAGTCGTGTCAAAATTAAAGCACATCTGCAGTCTTGTCAAAATAAAAGCATTCATACACATCTGCAGTCTTGTCAAATTTTTTAAAAAAAGTATTCAAGCACATTTGCAGGTTTACATCTTGTCAAAAATAGAATAATTCAAGCATATCTGCAATATTGTCCAAATAAAATCATTATTCAAACTGAACCGCAGCGTTAAATGTCAAAATAAGAGCATACAAACACATTTTGTAGCGTTACCAGTGCTAACCTGTTGTCAAAATAAAAGCATCCACTCATCAAAGGCATTGTAGCGCATAGCTCGCTAAACAGTGGTTAGCTCGTAAGTCAGTTAGCTTGTTTATTGACGTTAAAAAAAAAAGTAAAACATTCGAAATATTCCAGCATTTTATTTACATGACAGTAAAAAGTGGATTTTAATGTTAATATCAGCAAACCCCTGATATCAAATTGCACAATTTATGATAAACCCATACTGAAACATTACCATATTCTACAAGTATAATACAATAATATTAATAGCATAATTACGGTATTCATGATTTTTGAGCACGCTGTCATTACCTTTTTTTCGCCAGCAGAGGTCGCTGTTTCACAGAGTCAGTGAACGTGTGCAAAGGCGAGCACATGCTGAGGAGGACAAACAGGAGCGACGAGTCAACACGAGCGCCTCTGCTGACGTCATCGCAGTCAGCTGAGCGTTTGTTCTCCACCTGAGGGGGAGTATTTATCTGCACATCTCCTGCGGGCACCGACAGCGCCTCCTACGGGACATTTCCCACATCAGCGACACAATAAGCTTCCTTCAAGGGATTCAAACCCGCACACAAACACTCGCATTTAGGGAGATTGACCATCGAGCCTTGTTGGCGTCTCACACTTCCACACCGCAAAAAGTTCCAGGGTCAAAAAAACCCCAACACATTTGTATTTCACTAAAGTCATTTACAAAGGATAAACATACCCCGCCTTCTGCCTGAAAAAAGGGACAAGCGGTAGAAAATGGATGGATGGAAACATGCTAGGCTATAGACTGCTAGGCGCGAGCAGCTACACAACAGATAAGCACACGCTAGCACACAAGCTGGACATACCTAATAATCATTGAACAATAAAACCACATTTGTGGAGGCGTATTAGAAAGTATCCAGTAACAAACGTGTCCGCATCATTCAACTTAAATTGTAAGTATTGCCGATAAGCAAATGACCCCTCTACTGCAACTTTTTATTTTATAGTTTTTATATAGTTTATTTATTAATTTCTTATTATTTTTTTAATTCCACTTCAACTTAAAGACAGCATATGTCCATTCCACACAGGTCATAATAACTATTCCTCCAATAATCAAACCAGGTTTTGTTGTGTGCTACCAAAGTCATTTACAAAAGGTAAACATGCTATAAGCTATTAGAAGCGAGCAGCTACACAACAGCTAAGCACACAATAGCACACCAGCTAGACATAGGTCATGATTATAAAATAGCACATATGTCAACATAAACAAGTATCAAGTAGCTATAGTTGCATATTACTTTTCACAAACAAAATCTCCAAGGCAGAGAAGCGTATTAGAACGTGTCCAGTAACAAACGTGTCCGCATCATTCAACTTATTAGATCACAAGCTTGACTTAATGAATTGTAAGTATGTATTGCGATAAGAAAATCACCCTTCTATTGCAACTTTTTACTTTAGTTTATTTTATATTTTGTATACATTTAAAATAAAAAAAATATTCCACTTCAATTTAAAGACAGCATATGTCCATTCCACACAGGTGGTAATAAATATTCATCCAAAAAGCAAACAAGGTTTTGTTGTGTGTTACCAAAGTCATTTACAAAAGGTAAACATGCTATAAGCTCTTAGAAGCGAGCAGCTACACAACAGCTAAGCACACAATAGCACACCAGCTAGACATAGGTCATGATTATAAAACAGCACATATGTCAACATAAACAAGTATCAAATAGCTATATTTGCATATTACTTTTCACAAACAAAGTCTCCAAGGTAGAGAAGCGTATTAGAAAATGTCCAGTAACAAACGTGTCCGCATCATTCAACTTATTAGATCAAGATCTTGACTTAATGGATTGTAAGTATGTATTGCCGATAAGAAAATGACCCCTCTACTGCGACTTTTTACTTTAATTTATTTTATATATTTTTTAAATTTTTTGTTATTTTAATTTTTTTTTAAATAATATTTTTCCACTTCAACTTAAAGACATCATACGTCCATTCCACACAGGTCATAATAACTATTCCTCCAATAAGCACAGAAGGTTTTCTTGTATTTTACCAAAGTCATTTACAAAAGGTAAACATGCTATAAGCTCTTCGAAGCGAGCAGCTACACAACCGCTAAGCACACAATAGCACACCAGCTAGACATAGGTCATGATTATAAAACAGCACATTTGTCAACATAAACAAGTATCAAGTATTTATAGTTGCATATTACTTTTCACAAACAGTCTCCAAGGCAGAGAAGCGTATTAGAAAGTGTCCAGTAACAAACGTGTCCGCATCATTCAACTTATTAGATCAAGATCTTGACTTAATGAATTATAAGTAGGTATTGCCGATAAGAAAATGACCCCTCTATTGCAACTTTTTACTTTATTTAATTTTTTTTAATTTTTTGTTATTTAAAAAAAAATTTAAACTATTTTTTCCACTTCAACTTAAAGACAGCAAATATCCATTCCACACAGGTAGTAATTAATATTCCTCCATTAAGCAAACAAGATTTTCTTGTATTTTACCAAAGTCATTTACAAAAGGTAAACATGCTAGACTATAAGCTCTTAGAAGCGAGCAGCTACACAACAGCTAAGCACACAATAGCACACCAGCTAGACATAGGTCATGATTATAAAACAGCACATATGTCAACATAAACAAGTATCAAGTAGCTATATTTGCATATTACTTTTCACAAACAAAGTCTCCAAGGTAGAGAAGCGTATTAGAAAGTGTCCAGTAACAAACGTGTCCGCATCATTCAACTTATTAGATCAAGATCTTGACTTAATGGATTGTAAGTATGTATTGCCGATAAGAAAATGACCCCTCTACTGCAACTTTTTACTTTAATTTATTTTATATATTTTTTAGATTTTTTGTTATTTTAAATTTTTTTTTTAAATAATATTTTTCCACTTCAACTTAAAGACATCATACGTCCATTCCACAGAGGTCATAATAACTATTCCTCCAATAAGCACAGAAGGTTTTCTTGTATTTTACCAAAGTCATTTACAAAAGGTAAACATGCTATAAGCTCTTCGAAGCGAGCAGCTACACAACAGCTAAGCACACAATAGCACACAAGCTAGACATAGGTCATGATTATAAAACAGCACATTTGTCAACATACACAAGTATCAAGTAGCTATATTTGCATATTACTTTTCACATACAAAGTCTCCAAGGCAGAGAAGCGTATTAGAAAGTGTCCAGTAACAAACGTGTCCGCATCATTTAACTTAATAAATCAAGATCTTGACTTAATGGATTGTAAGTATGTATGGCCGATAAGAAAATGACCCCTCTACTGCAACTTTTTACTTAAATTTATTTGATGTATTTTTTAAATTTTTTGTTATTTTAATTTTTTTTTTTAATAATATTTTTCCACTTCAATTTAAAGACAGCATACGTCCTTTCCACACAGGTCATAATAACTATTCCTCCAATAAGCAAACAAAGTTTTCTTGTATTTTACCAAAGTCCTTTACAAAAGGTAAACATGCTAGGCTATAAGCTCTTAGAAGCGAGCAGCTACACAACAGCTAAGCACACAATGGCACACCAGCTAGACAAAGGTCAAGATTATAAAACAGCACATTTGTCAACATAAACAAGTATCTAGCAGCTATATTTGCATATTACTTTTCACGAACAAAATCTCCAAGGCAGAAGCGTATTAGAAAATGTCCAGTAACAAACGTGTCCGCATCATGAGCTCAACTTCGTGAATTATTGTGACCACTAGGTCCGTTCCAGACAGTTGATGCTGAATATGTTCGTGTTTTTCCTCATTTCACTTGCTCAAACCTTTTCTCACATTCCACACGACTAAATGATACGGGGTGGGTATGATTCCTGCTGATATCGCATCGTATCGATATCGGTATTGTATCGGTATCAATATCAGTATCAGTATCATGTCAGTATCATATCAGTATCATCTCAGTATCAGTATCGGTATCGTATCAATATCGGTATCGTATCAAAAGTGAAAATGTTGTATCGGGACAACCTAAATAACAAGCACAAAAAGCTGTTTACCCCTTGTTTGTGCAGGTGAGCGCCCAGGTGAGATGTTTTGTGGCGATACTTGAAGGTGCTCGTTGGAGGTCAAAGGTCAGCGGTAAAAAAAAAAATCCAAAAATGATTATGGGACAAACCCCGCCATGTCGTATGTCAAATTAAAGGTCCTGACGAGGCCTTCCCAGAATGGCAGGTTTTAATCTGAAAGGGTGTTGTGACGTCTTGTTTTTCTCTGAAACGGTCTGTGTCAGGACTGGAGCACAGTAGTTTGCACACAAGAGTCTCACCAAGGACAAGCTGCCGCCCACCTGCTGCCCATTGGCACAGGAAGCAGGGGGGGCCGCAAAGGGGCGGGCCCCTGGCCTCCTCGCCTGCATGCTTGTTCTGAGCAGAGGAGCGGTCTGAGTGCAACACTCTGTGCCCCCCCCCACCCGCCTCTCTCGGGAGCGTCGAGCATGGACGAGTGCGCCCGCGCCCTGGAGCTGCTGGCCATGCTGGTCTACGCCGGGGCCTGGCTGTGCGCCCTGGGGGCCACCGTGTCGCCGCAGTGGCTGAGCATGTCCACGGCGCTGCTGCCGGTGGAACGCTACGAGCTGGGCCTGTGGGAGACCTGCGTGGTGCAGGACGTGGGCGCCGTGGAGTGCCGGCGCTACGACTCCCTGCTGGGCCTGTCCCCGGACCTCAAGCTGGCCCGGGTGCTCACCTGCGCCTCGCTGGCCGTGGGCGTGCTGGGCTTCCTGCTGGCCCTGCCGGGCATCTCGCTGGTCAACAGCTGCGGGGGCGACAGCGGCGCCAAGAGGACGCTGACGGTGGCGGGCGGCGTGCTGGGGATGCTGGCGGGGCTGCTGTGCCTGGTGCCGGTGTCCTACGTGGCGCACCTGGCCGTGGTGCGCTTCTTCGACGACACAGTGCCCGACGTGGTGCCGCGCTGGGAGTTCGGGGACGCCTTGTTCTGCGGCTGGGCGGGGGGCTTCCTGCTCCTGGCGGCCGGCCTCGTCTTGCTCGTCTCCTCCTGCTGGAGCTCCGCGGCGCCGCGCCCTCCTCGGCCCCGGCCGGCGCCGCGCTCGTCCCCTGGGGCCGAGTACGTATGAAGGAAATCAAATCAAATTGTGTCGTACAAAAGTTTTTATTTTAGCATTGAAATGTTTTACTGACTTGATTGTACTTTTCATTGAAATATTAAATCTACTTTGGCATCAAACCGTGTCCTGCTAGCTTAAAATGTTGTGATTGCAAACCAGCACGAAAAGTGAGAATTATGTCAACAACTTTGTTTAAATGTATGTTTGTTTGTTTGTTTGTGAATCATTAATGTTCCTGTGGCCAACTTTGTTTTGGTACTTCACACTGTTAGCATGCTAACTTTTTTTAGGCTATTTTGTCGCCATACACCTCAGAATCATATAACTTGCTACTTGAAACATGCTAACTGTTAGCATGCTAACTTTTTTAAGCCTAGTTTGTCACCATACACCTCAGAATCATATAACTTGCTACTTGACACATGCTAACTGTTAGCATGCTAATTTTATTAAGCTTTGTTTGTCAACATACACCTCAGAGTCATATAACTTGCTACTTAACACATGCTAACTTTTTTAGCCTATTTTGTCACCATACACCTCAGAGTCATATAGCTTGGTACTTGACACATGCTAACTGTTAGCATGCTAACTTTTTTAGCTTAGTTTGTCGCCGTACACCTAAATCATATAACTTGGTACTTGACACATGCTAACTGTTAGCATGCTAACTTTTTTTTGGCCTAGTTTGTCACTATACACTTCAATCATATAACTTGGTATTTGACACATGCTAACTGTTAGCATGCTAAAAATTTTAGCCTAATTTGTCGCCATACACCTCACAATCATATAACTTGGTACTTGACACATGCTAACTGTTAGCATGCTAACTGTTTTAGGCTATTTTGTCGCCATATACCTCAGAGTCATATAACTTGGTACTTGACACATGCTAACTGTTAGCATGCTAACTTTTTTAGCTTAGTTTGTCACCACACACCGCAATCATATAACTTGGTACTTGACACATGCTAACTGTTAGCATGCTAACTTTTTTTTGGCCTAGTTTGTCACTATACACCTCAATCATATAACTTGGTATTTGACACATGCTAACTGTTAGCATGCTAAAAATTTTAGCCTAATTTGTCGCCATACACCTCAGAATCATATAACTTGGTACTTGACACATGCTAACTGTTAGCATGCTAACTGTTTTAGGCTATTTTGTCGCCATACACCTCAGAGTCATATAGCTTGGTACTTGACACATGCTAACTGTTAGCATGCTAACTTTTTTAGCTTAGTTTGTCACCACACACCGCAATCATATAACTTGGTACTTGACACATGCTAACTGTTAGCATGCTAACTTTTTTTGGCCTAGTTTGTCGCCATACACCTCAATCATATAACTTGGTATTTGACACATGCTAACTGTTAGCATGCTAAAACATTTAGCCTAATTTGTCGCCATACACCTCAGAATCATATAACTTGGTACTTGACACATGCTAACTGTTAGCATGCTAACTTTTTTAGGCTATTTTGTCGCCATACGCCTCAGAATCATATAACTTGGTACTTGACACATGCTAACTGTTAGCATGCTAACTCTTTTAAGCCTAGTTTGTCGCCATACACCTCAGAGTCAAATAGCTTGGTACTTGACACATGCTAACTGTTAGCATGCTAACCTTTTTTTTAGCTTAGTTTGTCGCCATACACCTCAGAGGCATATAACTTGGTACTTGACACATGCTAACTATTAGCATGCTTGCGTTAGCTTTCTTCTAACGATTTTTTTTTTGGGGGGGTGGTTCATTTAAAAAAAACAAAAAACAGGGATAGTACATATTGAAGAACACAGAAGTGTAAACATGTAAGATTGTAGCCAGTGGCTAATTTTCAGTCAATGGCAAAAGATCCAAACAACAGGACAACAAGAACGTAAACAACAACAAAACAACAAAAACAGACCAGCAATTAAGTGGTAGTTGGATTTAAGTGTAAGAGTGCTTAAATGCTAAATTGCTAAGGTTAGCGATCAAACTTTTTAGTCCTTTTTTCCGCCATCAAATGAACTTGGTGCTTGACACATGCTAACCATTAGCATGCTACAGTTAGCATACTATAACTCGTACCAAGTTATCAGACGCTGGGGTTGTAAAATTTGCACAAAAAAAAAACTGGGCACCCTTTTTTGCTGACTCATTTGGTGTTGATGATGACAGGCAGGTGGAGGAGCCAAATATATTGTAGCTTAAATGTTCATAACTCGGGGTGATATCGGGTATCAATCCGATACAGGTAAAATAACGATTATCGGATCGACGCTAGCTATACATACATAATTAGCGTCTTTAATTGAGCACACAAGCTACACACGTGTAATAATCATTGGACAATAAAACAGCACATTTGTCAACGTAAACAAATATGAAATAAGCAGCCTATTAAAACTGTATCCAGTAACAAACGTGTCCGCATCACTTCACTTACAGCGTTGTGAGCTTAGCCCCATGAATTATTGTGGCCTCAAGATGTCACCAAAAAAACAATTACCACTCCACTTCAACTTAAAGACAGTATAAATTAATTCCCGGTGATTGGATTAATATTGGTTTTAGCTAATACTCAAGTACAAGTACAAGTAATGACTCGAGTATACTGTAAGTATTCAGCAATAAAACCACCCGAGTACTGAGTAACTGTGAGTAACTTTTCATTTAGAAATGCTTTTGTTTGCACATTTTACACTAACTTGTGCAGTTTTAACAGGGCTAATGTTAGCATATGCTAACTAAAACATAAAAAAATATGTACAACTTAGGACAACCTTGTTACAATATTATTATTATTATTTTCTTCATCAGTATCTGCCTTTTTTTAATCGCTATTTGCCTTTTTTATTATTATTTTTCTTTTATTGATCAGTATGTGCCTTTGTTATTGCTATCTGCTTTTTTATTATTATTATTTTATTAATCGGAATTTTCTTTTTTATAAATTTTTTTAATTGATGACAATACAATAGCGATCATTTTTTATCGCTATCGGCTTTTTTTAAACTTTTTTTTTATTGATCGGAATCTTCCTTTTTTATTGCTATTTGCCTTTTTTTAAACTATTTTTTTTTATTGATCGGTATCTGCCTTTTCATCACTATCTGCTATTTTTAATTATTATTTTTTGTATTAATCGCTATCTGCCTTTTTTTATATTTGTATATTTTTTCTTAATCAGTATCTGCCTTATTTTATCGCTATTTGCCTTTTTTTATTATTATTTTCTTTTAAATTGATCGGTATCTGCCTTTTTTTTAATCGCTATCTGCTTTTTTATTATTATTATTTTATTAATTGGAATCTGCCTTTTTTATCGCTATCTGCTTTTTTATTATTCTTTTTATTAATCGGAATCTGTCTTTTTTTTCACTATCTGCCTTTTTATTAATTTTTTTTATTGATCGGTATCTGCCTTTTTTATCACTATCTGCTTTTTTAATTATAATTATTTTATTAATCGGAATCTGGCTTTTTTTATCGCTATCTGCCCTTTTTATTATTATTATTTTTTCTTAAATAGTATCTGCCTTTTTTATTGCTATTTGCCTTTTTATTATAACATTTTTATTGATCGGTATCTGCATTTTTTTATCGCTATCTGCTTTTTTTTATTTTGTACTTTTATTCATTGGAATGTGCCTTTATCGCTATCTGCCTTTTATTATTATTATTATGATTTTTTGTTAATCAGTATCTGCCTTTTTTTAAATCGCTATTTGCCTTTTTATTATTTTTTTTTTTTTTAAATTGATCAGTATCTGCCTTTTTTATTGCTATCTCTTTTTTATTATTATTTTATTTATCGGAATCTGCTGTTTTTATCACTATCTGCCTTTTTAAATTATTATTATTAGTTTTTTATTGATTGGTATCTACCTTTTTTAATCGCCATCTGCCTTTTTTATTAGTTTTTTTTTTCTTAATCAGTATCTGCCTTTTTTTTATTGCTATTTGCCTTTTTACTATAATATTTTTATTGATCGGTATCTGCCTTTTTTATCGCTATCTGCTTTTTCTTATTTTGTATTTTTATTCATTGGAATCTGCTTTTTTTATTGCTATCTGCCTTTTATTATTATTATTACTATTATTATTATTTGTTAATCGGTATCTGCCTTTTTATTTTTTTAAGTTTATTTAATTGATCAGGATCTGCTTTTCTTATCGCTATCTGCTTTTTTTATTATTATTATTTTATTAATCGGAATCTGCCTTTTTTTAATCGCTATTTGCCTTTTTACTATTTTATTTTTTAAATTGATCAGTATCTGCCTTTCTTATCGCTATCTGCTTTTTTATTATTATTTTATTAATCGGAATCTGCCTTTTTTTTAATCGTTATCTTATCTGCCTTTTTATTTACAATTTTTTTATTGATCGGTATCTGCGTTTTTTTAATCGCTATCTGCCTTTTTGTATTAGTTTTTTTTTTCTTAATCAGTATCTGCCTTTTTTTATCACTATTTGCCTTTTTATTATTATTATTTTTTATTGATGGTATCTGCCTTTTTTTATCTATCGTTATCTGCTTTTTAATTTGTATTTTTATTAATTGGAATCTGTCTTTTTTATCGCTATCTGCCTTTTATTATTTTATTTTCTTAATCAGTATCTGCCTTTTTTATCGCTATTTGCCTTTTTATTATTATTTTATTAATGAAATCTACCTTTATTATTATTATTATTTTATCACAACTACAACAGAAGTACATACAATATATGCTCGGGGTGCAAAAAAATATATATTTTCAGATTCTTATTTGTAACTATTTTTAACCAATTCAAAAAAATCTAAAATCGATTTTTATTATTATTATTTTATTTTTTGTCAATCTGTGCAGCCCCCAAGACAAATATTTGTATTTAACTTTAAATATTTGGTAGAATTTTATTTTTTTTAAAACAGTTTTGTTTTAAGTAAAATACAACTTTATCACAGCCATTTGTGTATTTTATGGAGGAATGTAGTTCATATAGAACTGGCAACAATGTTTTTAAAAGTATTGATTTTGAATCGAGAAACAAGTTTGAAACGAGAATCCATTCTGAATCGAATCGTTACCCCCAAGAATGGAATGGAATGGAATGGAATGGTGCGATGCCCAACTAGCATAATACAGATAGCATGAAAGTATAATCAATGAATTCTGGACAATTAGTCGCTAAGTCCCGCCCCTTTTACTTGACAGCGGTTATGTTTTTCAACCAACCTTGATCAAGTGTGTACCTAATATACTGGCCATTGTCACAAAAGTGCCAAAGTAAAGTGACAAAGTAAAGTTTCAGTGTGTGGGTTTTAATAACAGCGCCACCATGAGGTGTGTTTGTCATTAACATATTCTATTTCTGTCCTGGATGGATGAATGAATGGATGAATGGATGAATGCATCACAAATGAAATTTGAGTTGTAAAAAAACCTCAGCGAGTAACATAAGCTGGTATGCTAAGTAGCTAAGTAGCTAAGTAGCTAAGGTGCTAACAGCAGGAGCTGGTTGTGTTTTGAAGGCCAGATGAGCGCTGATGGTGTGCTGATGGTGTGCTGATGGTGTTGACATCAGCTTTTGGTGTTGGTCAAAACAAAAAAAAGGGAAAAAAAGGTTCCTCTCTCGTCTGTGGAAACGCAGCGTGAAGCTAACACCGTCAGACTTCCTGCTCCGACCGAGCTAAGCTGCGTTTAATGAACGCTTTCATGAAAGAATGCAGGACAGCTGGAGGCGCACTTCATCACGCACCTTTGACTCCAAACTCCCTCTCTTTGACCACACTCTCCCTCTTTGACCACACTCTCCCTCTTTGACCACACTCTCCTTCTTTGACCACACTCTCCCTCTTTGACCACACTCTCCCTCTTTGACCACACTCTCCCTCTTTGACCACACTCTCCCTCTTTGACCACACTCTCCCTCTTTGACCACACTCTCCTTCTTTGACCACACTCTTCTCCTTCTTTGACCACACTCTCCCTCTTTGACCACACTCTCCTTCTTTGACCACACTCTTCTCCTTCTTTGACCACACTCTCCCTCTTTGACCACACTCTCCTTCTTTGACCACACTCTCCTTCTTTGACCACACTCTCCTTCTTTGACCACACTCTCCCTCTTTGACCACACTCTCCTTCTTTGACCACACTCTCCTTCTTTGACCACACTCTCCTTCTTTGACCACACTCTCCTTCTTTGACCACACTCTCCCTCTTTGACCACACTCTCCCTCTTTGACCACACTCTCCCTCTTTGACCACACTCTCCTCTTCTTCTTTGACCACACTCTCCCTCTTTGACCACACTCTCCCTCTTTGACCACACTCTCCTTCTTTGACCACACTCTCCTTCTTTGACCACACTCTTCTCCTTCTTTGACCACACTCTCCTTCTTTGACCACACTCTCCCTCTTTGACCACACTCTCCCTCTTTGACCACACTCTCCTCTTCTTCTTTGACCACACTCTCCCTCTTTGACCACACTCTCCCTCTTTGACCACACTCTCCTCTTCTTCTTTGACCACACTCTCCTTCTTTGACCACACTCTTCTCCTTCTTTGACCACACTCTCCTTCTTTGACCACACTCTCCCTCTTTGACCACACTCTCCCTCTTTGACCACACTCTCCTCTTCTTCTTTGACCACACTCTCCCTCTTTGACCACACTCTCCCTCTTTGACCACACTCTCCTCTCCCTCTTTGACCACACTCTCCCTCTTTGACCACACTCTCCTCTTCTTCTTTGACCACACTCTCCTTCTTTGACCACACTCTCCTTCTTTGACCACACTCTCTTCTTTGACCACACTCTCCCTCTTTGACCACACTCTCCCTCTTTGAGGGTGTATTTTAAATATAACATTGAGTTTTATCTAAAGTTCTTTCAGGCTGTATTTTAAATATAATATTTAGTTTGATGTAAAGTTCTTTCAGGATGTATTTTAAATATAATATTTAGTTTGATGTAAAGTTCTTTCAGGATGTATTTTAAATATGATATTTAGTTTTAACTAAAGTTCTTTCAGGATACATTTTAAATATAATATTTAGTTTTATCTAAAGTTATTTTTAGAATGTATTTTAAGTATAATATTTTGTTGTATCTAAAGTTCTTTCCGGATGTATTTTAAATATAATATTTAGTTTTATCTAAAGTTATTTCAGAATGTATTTTAAATATAATATAACATTTTATCTAAAGGTATTTTAGGATGTATTTTAAATATAATATTTAGTTTTATCTAAAGTAATTTCAGGATGTATATTAAGTATAATATGTAGTTTTATCTAAAGTTATTTCAGGATGTATTTTAAATATAATATACAATTTTATCTGAAGTTATTTTAGGATGTATTTTGAATATAATATTTAGTTTGATCTAAAGTTCTTTCAGGATGTATTTTAAGTATAATATTTAGTTTTAAATATAATATTTAGTTGTATCTAAAGTTCTTTCAGAATGTATTTTAAATACAATATTTAGTTTTATCTCAAGTTATTTTAGGATGTATTTTAAATATATTATTTAGTTTTATCTAAAGATCTTTCAGGATGTATTTTAAATATAATATTTAGTTTTATCTAAAGTTATTTCAGGATGTATTTTAAGTATAATATTTAATTGTATCTGAAGTTCTTTTAGGATGTATTTTGAATATTATATTTAGTTTTATCTAAAGTTCTTTCAGGATGTATTTTACGTATAATATTTAGTTTTATCTAAAGTTATTTCAGGATGTATTTTAAGTATAATATTTATTTGTATCTAAAGTTATTTAAGGATGTATTTTAAATACAATATTTAGTTGTCTCTAAAGTTATTTAAGGATGTATTTTGAATATTATATTTAGTTTCATCTGAAGTTCTTCCAGGATGTATTTTATTTTAAGTATAATATTTTGTTTGATGTAAAGTTATTTCAGGATGTATTTTAAGTATATTATTTAATTTTATCTAAAGTTATTTAAGGATGTATTTTAAATACAATATTTAGTTGTATCTAAAGTTATTTAAGGATGTATTTTAAATATAATATTTAGTTTTATCCAAAGTTATTTTAGAATGTATTTTAAATATAATATTTAGTTTTATCTAAAGTTATTTCAGAGTGTATTTTATGTTTAATATTTAGTTTTATCTAAAGTTCTTTCAGGATGTATTTTAAATATAATATTTAGTTTTATCTAAAGTTATTTTTAGGATGTATTTTAAGTATAATATTTAGTTGTATCTAAAGTTCTTTCAGGATGTATTTTAAGTATAATATTTAGATTTAACTCTAAGTTCTTTCAGGATGTCTTTTAAAGACAATATTTAGTTTTATGTAAAGTTATATCAGGATGTATTTTAAGTATAATATTTAGTTTTATCTAAAGTTATTTCAGGATGTATTTCAAATATAATATTTAGTATGATGTAAAGTTCTTTCAGGATGTATTTTAAATATGATATTTAGTTTTATCTAAAGTTATTTCAGGATGTATTTCAAATATAATATTTAGTTTGATGTAAAGTTCTTTCAGGATGTATTTTAAATATGATATTTAGTTTTAACTAAAGTTCTTTCAGGATGTATTTTAAATATAATATTTAATTCCTACAACAAGACTTTCCGCTATCTAACAAATGTTTGAGTAAACATTTACTTTCCACTTTGATGTTGTGTAAGAAAGTATTCCTGGAAGAAGGCATGTTTTCCGCAGAAGAACAAAATAGCGAGAGGACCAAAGAGTCCTGAACATCAAACAATAGCGATAAGTGAAGCAACTTGTAGCAACATCTCACTTTTTCCACTGAGGGCCAAACAATGACAAGTGAAAACTGCGGAGATCATAAAGAATATGTCTTTCCCAGCTGTAGTCTGTTTGGTGTAATACACTTTTCCACCACTTGTGGCAGTAATGACCTCGTCAAACAAACAGAAGAAGTCTGAAACTAAAGACAAAGAGAAATTTCTGAAGAGCAAAAACATGTTCGTTGCCATAAAGTTTAACATTTTTAAAAATGTTTTATGCCATTTTTTCCCCAAATAAACTAGTTTTTTATGGCAAAAACACAAACGATGTGAAAAAAAAACTTTCCCAAAACTTACTTCAAAGTGGAATATTTGATATGAAGTAATTGGAGCCTTGAATAAATCAATAATTCCTAACAATATTGTTATTTTAATAATTCATGTCGCTGAGATAGGCTCCAGCGCCCCCCGCGACCCCAAAGGGAATAAGCGGTAGAAAATGGATGGATGGATGTTTCATTTGTTGGTTAGCATCGCTACAAATAGCATTTAAGCTATTTGCAGTAATTAATGTTTCACTTGTTGTTTAGCATCGCTACAAATAGCATTTAAACTATTTGCAATAATTTATGTTTCATTGGTGGTTTAGCATCGCTACAAATAGCATTGTAATATCAATACAATAATATCAAAAACGGTAGATTTATCCAGAGTCATTTTCAGAGACTATTTAAAAGTTAAATGAAAAGTAATGCTTGCTTCGCCCTTCTATGGTTATCATCACACTTCTATGGTTATCATCACACTTTCTGGTCCTCTTCTATGACACGTTAAGCACACAAAATAATCCCAATGGAAAATAAAAACTTTTCAGTTTTGTTCATCAGACTTTTTTGTTTGACTTTCAGGAGTGAGCTTGCATGTTGCTATGATGTGCTGTGATGCACTAATCAGCACTAACGAGTGACTTGTTGGATGACAGTAATTGCAGTAATTTGAGTAATTAGCAGGAGAATTAGTCTGCCAGCAGGAAGGACATCAAAACAAAATTCTGAGACGATCAAACT
>NC_084757.1:34026321-34040011 GCF_033978785.1 Entelurus aequoreus
GTCTTCAATTATAATTATTGGTCTATTCATATCTAATGACGTCACTGTATTTAAATGTGTATTTTTAAAACATTTATATTGACTACAATTCTTAATTTTTTGTGTTTTCTTGTAAAATGATGTCTCCAAAAATGTGTTAAATTTAAAATACATAATTAATAAAACTGACTGTGAAACAATTAGAAATACGTTTTTATTTATTGAAACAAATACATTATTTTATTTCGTTGTCACTAAAGTGTAACAATTAAATGTTACAATTTTGGGGGGTTAAAATTACCAAAACTATTTAATGACAATGAGTTCAATCAAAACATTTTTATTTTAAGTTTTTTTAATCTTTATTATGTTTGAACCTGATCAACATTTTGCAAATAAATATTTGGTGTTAACTGCAACAGTCTCCTTGTATCTTCTTGAATTGAAATCTTTGTATTTTATTGCTTATAAAAGTGAGAAGCATCAAAATGGCCGCTGCATATTTGAATATTTTAGTGTTTATTGGAAAACCCACGGATAACCCTGAATAAAATCTTAACAAAACTGAATTAAATTCCAAAATGTAGGAATATTTATTAAAAAAAACATGTTTATGTTTTAATTTCTTAAAAAGGTTGCATTTAAAATGTCAAACTGAATTCAAACAATTTAAAAACTACTTCTATTTTTGAATACTGTACATCCATTGCATTTAGTTCTTGCTAAAATGTAACAATTGAATATTTTGTGTTAACTAAAATGTACTTTTGTCCACAACACCACCATTGTGCTCCTGTCATATAGAGGATCTCAGATAACCTACAACAACACCACCAGTGTGCTCCTGTCATATAGAGGATCTATGATAACCTACCACAACACCACCAGTGTGCTCCTTTAGTATAGAGGATCTTTGATAACCTACCACACCACTACCAGTGTGCTCCTGTCATATGGAGGATCTTTGATTTAGCTACCACTGTAAGGAAGGGATAGTAGTTCTTTTAGAGTTGGGACACGATGGACAGATTCCGGCCAGAGAATCCTTTAATCATCTTTATTGCTGAAAGGCAGATGTGAATGCGTGTGTGGTTTTGTGTGTGGTCTAAACAAATAGAGAAGAGGAAAAATTACAATCCTATTATATACTCATTAATATGCATGGAAATGCATAAATAATATAACATAATATAATATAATATAAAGGTGTGCATAACAACAACATATATACTGCATGAACTTCAAACAAGTTTCTAAGCTTCAGAGCCATACATGGCGATTATGTGGTCTCTGTCGCCATCTAAAGGCCAAACTCCGCCATCGCAGTTGCAATGACGTTAAATAAACTACACGTGAATGTAAACGCCGTCAACGAGACGAATTATCTCTCAATTGACCCCAAAACAACTGAAGTTAGCATACGATGCACCGAACATGTGTAGAAGTAGCAAGACACGACAAATGCTGTGTGACAAAACTTACATTTAGTCGTCATCGCACACAAGCTGCATGGCTGCCACCATTGATTGAAGCCACACAAGCTGCATGGCTGCCACCATTGATTGAAGCCACACAAGCTGCATGGCTGCCACCATTGATTGAAGCCACACAAGCTGCATGGCTGCCACCATTGATTGAAGCCACACAAGCTGCATGGCTGCCACCATTGATTGAAGCCACACAAGCTGCATGGCTGCCACCATTCATTGAAGCCACACAAGCTGCATGGCTGCCACCATTCATTGAAGCCACACAAGCTGCATGGCTGCCACCATTCATTGAAGCCACACAAGCTGCATGGCTGCCACCATTGATTGAAGCCGGCGATTCTGACAAGGACGTGCTTTAGAGGGGAAATGACGTCACAGATTGACCTATCAACTTAAAGACACAGGAACAATACAGAACTGGTTAAAGGCACACAACACTAGTGTGCTCCTGTCGTGTAGAGGATCTTTGATAACCTACCACAACAACACTAGTGTGCTCCTGTCATATAGAGGATCTTTGATAACCTACCACAACAATGCCAGTGTGCTCCTGTCGTATAGAGAATCTTTGATAACCTACCACAACAATGCCAGTGTGCTCCTGTCATATAGAGGATCTTTGATAACCTACCACAACAACACTAGTGTGCTCCTGTCGTGTAGAGGATCTTTGATAACCTACCACAACAACACTAGTGTGCTCCTGTCATATAGAGGATCTTTGATAACCTACCACAACAACACTAGTGTGCTCCTGTCATATAGAGGATCTTTGATAACCTACCACAACAACACTAGTGTGCTCCTGTTATATAGAGGATCTTTGATAACCTACCACAACAATGCCAGTGTGCTCCTGTCGTATAGAGAATCTTTGATAACCTACCACAACAATGCCAGTGTGCTCCTGTTATATAGAGGATCTTTGATAACCTACCACAACAACACTAGTGTGCTCCTGTCGTGTAGAGGATCTTTGATAACCTACCACAACAACACTAGTGTGCTCCTGTCATATAGAGGATCTTTGATAACCTATCACAACACCAGTGTGCTCCTGTCATATAGAGGATCTTTGATAACCTACCACAACACCAGTGTGCTCCTGTCGTGTAGAGAATCTTAAAATAACCTACCACAACAACACCATTGTGCTCCTGTCGTATAGAGGATCTTTGACGGGTGTCTTTTAAAGACCAACCGCAACAACACTAAGGTGCTCCTGTCATGCAGAGGATCTTTGATAATTTACCACAACACCGCCAGTGTGCTCCTGTCAGATTGAGGATCTTTGATAATCTACCAGTGTGCTCCTGTCATGTAGAGGATCTTTGATAATTTACCACAACACCGCCAGTGTGCTCCTGTCAGATTGAGGATCTTTGATAATCTACCAGTGTGCTCGTGTCATATAGAGGATCTTTGATAACCTACCACAACAAGGTGCTCCTGTCGTATAGAGAGGATCTTTGGCATGTGTTTTTAACAACCTAATAAAGAACTAGTGTGCTTCTGTCATATAGAGGATCTCTGACGGGTGTCTTTTATAAATCTACTGCAACACTAGTGTGCTCCTGTCATAGAGGATCTTTGATAACCTACCACAACACCAGTGTGCTCATGTCATATAGAGGATCTTTGACGGGTGTCTTTTAAAGACCAACCGCAACAACACTAAGGTGCTCCTGTCATGTAGAGGATCTTTGATAATTTACCACAACACCGCCAGTGTGCTCCTGTCAGATTGAGGATCTTTGATAATCTACCAGTGTGCTCGTGTCATATAGAGGATCTTTGATAACCTACCACAACAAGGTGCTCCTGTCGTATAGAGAGGATCTTTGGCATGTGTTTTTAACAACCTAATAAAGAACTAGTGTGCTCCTGTCATATAGAGGATCTCTGACGGGTGTCTTTTAAAAATCTACTGCAACGCTAGTGTGCTCCTGTCATAGAGGATCTTTGATAACCTGCCACAACAACACTAGTGTGCTCCTGTCGTATAGAGGATCTTTGACGGGTGTCTTTTAAAGACCAACCGCAACAACACTAGTCGTGTACTTTTGTCGGATCGTCAATCGCCACAATTTGTGTTAAAGTTAACAAAACTACAAACGACATTGAATTGAATTAAAATATTCAGGACTTTATTTGATAGAAAGTTTTCAAAATACATGTTTTTAAATGAAAAGCTGCTGGAAAATAGACCGTGACTCACTAGAATGACTACTTTGTATAGAGAGAGAATCGGAGTTGGTCTCTAACATGGCGCCCGGTGGTCACGTGAGGGCTTTTGACCAATCAGTGATAGTCTTTGTCATAAGACCACAGGGCGCCATGTTGGAGACCAGCTGTGAAACCCGGTTGTCCAAACTCTGTACAGAGGCTCTGATGAGAGGATCCAAAAGACATGAAAGTAGCTAAAAAATGAAATAAAAGTTATTGTTATTTTCCTGTTTTGACATTAAAGTTGTTAATTGAAGCAGGAAATGTGGATTATAACGCGTGGAAAGATGGATTATTCCTGCCTTCAAAGTTCTCTGCTCTTCCAGAACCTTCCGCAGGTGGCGTCCAGAGGCCGGGGGGCGTGTCTTCAGGTGCGCGGTAGCACAGGAACGACGTCCCGCTGAGCAGCATCAGGATGGCGCCGAAGAAGCCCACGCCCACGGCCGCGCCCACCCGCTGGCTGGCGGGGGCGGCGGGCAGCAGGAAGTGCGGAGGGAAGCGGATGGTGGCGCCGTTGAGGACCGAGGTCAGGTTCCAGAGCAGCGGCACCGAGGTGACGGCCGCCGTCAGCACGAAGAGGCTCCCCGCCAGCAGGAAGAGCGCCCGCACGTTCCCGCGCTCCTCCACCGAGAAGTAGACGCGCCTCAGCGCCAGGCAGCCGCCCACGTTGGCCGCCAGGCCGCCCAGCGCCGCCAGCAGCATCAACACCTGCGCCGCCTTCACCTCCGCCGGCACGAAGGCCTCGGACACGCCCATCCTCTGGCAGCGCTCCGCCTGCGGGAGGGCGTGGCTGTGGAAGCACGCCCGCCAGATGCCCACCCAGGCCACGCCCGACGTGACCACCGACACGTCCTCCACCTGCCACAGGCGCCACTCGTCCATGCCCGCCGTCGCCATGGTGACGATCCACGCCAGGCAGCCCGCCAGCAGGCCCAGGAACTGCCGGTGGGCCGTGTGGGCCACGAAGTCCATGGCACACGTCAACACAGCGGCGGGAAGGACCTCGGCAAGACCGCGCCCACGTCCAGCCCTGCCCCAAAGATGGCAAACATCAACGAGGAACGCAACTTGATGCTGACTCAGGCTTTCTTACTGCACTCCTCTCATATAGAGGATCTTTGACGGGTGTCTCTTAAAGGCCTACTGAAATGATTTTTTTTTATTCAAACGGGGATAGCAGATCCATTCTATGTGTCATACTTGATCATTTCGCGATATTGCCATATTTTTGCTGAAAGGATTTAGTAGAGAACAACGACGATAAAGTTGCAACTTTTGCTCGCTGATAAAAAAAAGCCTTGCCTGTACCGGAAGTAGCGTGACGTCACAGGAGGAAGGACTTCTCACAATTCCCCGTTGTTTACAATGGAGCGAGAGAGATTCGGACTGAGAAAGCGACGATTAGCCCATTAATTTGAGCGAGGATGAAAGATTCGTGGATGAGGAACGTGAGAGTGAAGGACTGGAGTGCAGTGCAGGACGTATCTTTTTTCGCTCTGACCGTAACTTAGGTACAAGCTGGCTCATTGGATTCCACACTCTCTCCTTTTTCTATTGTGGATCACGGATTTGTATTTTAAACCACCTGGGATACTATATCCTCTTGAAAATGAGAGTCAAAAACGCGAAATGGACATTCACAGTGACTTTTATCTCCACGACAATACATCGGCGAAACACTTTAGCTACGAGCTAACGTGATAGCATCGTGCTTAACTGCATATAGAAACAAAATAAATAAACCCCTGACTGGAAGGATAGACAGAAGATCAACAATACTATTAAACCATGGACATGTAAATACACGGTTAATGCTTTCCAGCCTGGCGAAGCTTAACAATGCTGTTGCTAACGACGCCATTGAAGCTAACTTAGCAACCGGACCTCACAGAGCTATGCTAAAAACATTAGCTCTCCACCTACGCCAGCCAGCCCTCATCTGCTCATCAACACCCGTGCTCACCTGCGTTCCAGCGATCGACGGTGTAACGAAGGACTTCACCCGATCACAGATGCGGTTGGCGGCCCGGAGACGGAGGAAGTTAAGGTGAGGTCGGCGGCTAGCGTGTCTGCTATCCATCTCTGCTAATACACCGATCCCACCTACAACTTTCTTCTTTGCAGTCTCCATTGTTCATTAAACAAATTGCAAAAGATTCACCAACAGTCCAGAATACTGTGGAATTTTGAGATGAAAACAGAGTTTTTTTGTATAGGATTCAATGTGTCCGTATACTTCCGTACCAACCCTTGACGTCACGCGCATACGTCAGCATAAAAAAACGTTTTCAACCGGAAGTGTGGCGGGAAATTTAAAATTGCACTTTATAAGTTAACCCGGCCGTATTGGCATGTGTTGCAATGTTAAGATTTCATCATTGATATATAAACTATCAGACTGCGTGGTCGGTAGTAGTGGCTTTCAGTAGGCCTTTAAAGACCTACCACAACAACACTAGTGTGCTCCTGTCATAGAGGATCTTTGATAATCTACCACAACAACACTAGTGTGCTCCTGTCATAGAGGATCTTTGATAACCTACCACAACAACACTAGTGTGCTCCTGTCATAGAGGATCTTTGATACCCTACCGCAACAACACTAGTGTGCTCCTGTCATAGAGGATCTTTGATAATCTACCACAACAACACTAGTGTGCTCCTGGCATATAGAGGATCTTTGATAACCTACCACAACAACACTAGTGTGCTCCTGGCATATAGAGGATCTTTGATAACCTACCACAACAACACTAGTGTGCTCCTGTCATATAGAGGATCTTTGATAACCTACCACAACAACACCAGTGTGCTCCTGTCGTATAGAGGATCTTCGATAACCTACCACAACAACACTAGTGTGCTCCTGTCATATAAAGGATCTTTGATAACCTACGACAACAACACCAGTGTGCCCCTGTCATATAGAGGATCTTTGATAACCTACCACAACAACACTAGTGTGCTCCTGTCATATAAAGGATCTTTGATAACCTACGACAACAACACCAGTGTGCCCCTGTCATATAGAGGAGCTTTGATAACCTACCACAACATCACCAGTGTGCTCCTGTCATATAGAGGATCTCTGACGGGTGTCTTTTAAAGACCAACCGCAACATCACTAGTGTGCTCCTCTCGTGTAGAGGATCTGTGACTAATCTACCACAACAACATTATGTGCTCCTGTCATGTAATTATATTTCATAACCTAACACAACAAGGTGCTCCTGGCATATAGAGGATCTTTGATAACCTATCACAACAAGGTGCTCCTGTCGTATAGAGGATCTTTGACATGTGTTTATAACGACCTAATAAATAACTAGTGTGCTCCTGTCATATAGAGGATCTCTGACGGGTGTCTTTTAAAAACCTACTGCAATGCTAGTGTGCTCCTGTCATAGAGGATCTTTGATAACCTACTGCAACAACACTAGTGTGGTCCTGTCATATAGAGGATCTTTGATAACCTAACACAACAACACTAGTGTGCTCCTGTCATATAGAGGATCTTTGATAACCTACTACAATAACATTAGTATGTTCCTGTCCTGTAGAGGATCTTTGATAACCTACCACAACAAGGTGCTCCTGTCCGAATAAAGAATCTTTGACAACTTACCGCAACAACACTAGTGTGCTCCTGTTGTATAGAGGATCTTTGACTAACCTACTGTCACAACAGCACTAGTGTGCTCCTGTCGTATAGAGGATCTTTGATAACCTACTGCAACAACACTAGTGTGCTCCTGTCATATAGAGGATCTTTGATAACCTACTACAATAACATTAGTATGCTCCTGTCCTGTAGAGGATCTTTGATAACCTACCACAACAACACCAGTGTGCTCCTGTCGTATAGAGGATCTTCGATAACCTACCACAACAACACTAGTGTGCTCCTGTCGTATAGAGGATCTTCGATAACCTACCACAACAACACTAGTGTGCTCCTGTCATATAAAGGATCTTTGATAACCTACGACAACAACACCAGTGTGCCCCTGTCATATAGAGGATCTTTGATAACCTACCACAACAACACTAGTGTGCTCCTGTCATATAAAGGATCTTTGATAACCTACGACAACAACACCAGTGTGCCCCTGTCATATAGAGGAGCTTTGATAACCTACCACAACATCACCAGTGTGCTCCTGTCATATAGAGGATCTCTGACGGGTGTCTTTTAAAGACCAACCGCAACATCACTAGTGTGCTCCTCTCGTGTAGAGGATCTGTGACTAATCTACCACAACAACATTATGTGCTCCTGTCATGTAATTATATTTCATAACCTAACACAACAAGGTGCTCCTGGCATATAGAGGATCTTTGATAACCTATCACAACAAGGTGCTCCTGTCGTATAGAGGATCTTTGACATGTGTTTATAACGACCTAATAAATAACTAGTGTGCTCCTGTCATATAGAGGATCTCTGACGGGTGTCTTTTAAAAACCTACTGCAATGCTAGTGTGCTCCTGTCATAGAGGATCTTTGATAACCTACTGCAACAACACTAGTGTGGTCCTGTCATATAGAGGATCTTTGATAACCTAACACAACAACACTAGTGTGCTCCTGTCATATAGAGGATCTTTGATAACCTACTACAATAACATTAGTATGTTCCTGTCCTGTAGAGGATCTTTGATAACCTACCACAACAAGGTGCTCCTGTCCGAATAAAGAATCTTTGACAACTTACCGCAACAACACTAGTGTGCTCCTGTTGTATAGAGGATCTTTGACTAACCTACTGTCACAACAGCACTAGTGTGCTCCTGTCGTATAGAGGATCTTTGATAACCTACCACAACAACACTAGTGTGCTCCTGTCATATAGAGGATCTTTGATAACCTACTACAATAACATTAGTATGCTCCTGTCCTGTAGAGGATCTTTGATAACCTACCACAACAAGGTGCTCCTGTCCGAATAAAGAATCTTTGACAACTTACCGCAACAACACTAGTGTGCTCCTGTTGTATAGAGGATCTTTGACTAACCTACTGTCACAACAGCACTAGTGTGCTCCTGTCGTATAGAGGATCTTTGATAACCTACCACAACAACACTAGTGTGCTCCTGTCATATAGAGGATCTTTGATAACCTATTGCAGTGTTCCTCGGTCATATAGAGGATCTTTGACAGGTGTTCTTATCTTCAGTACTTGATGCTGTCTTGTCTGGTCGTTACGTGACAGCGGTGATAAGACGAGCACGAGAGAAAAGTAGTCAAGTTACAGTAAGAACGGAGAGTGCTAATTAATACAGAATGATGTCGATGTCCCCCGCCACCCCCAAAAGGGACAAGCGGTAGAAAAATGGATGGATGTATGTCGACGTCACGTCAACATTGGAGTATCATGGGATGCAAGAGAAGTAGCCTGCTGCACTTGTTTCTAGCGTTGCCGTAGCAACGGCAGTAAGGTAACAACTGAAGAGGTTACCTTTGCAGAGTTGAGGTGTCATCCTGGAGGAGTCTTGATGCCAAGTGAAGATGGGACGTCCTGACAGGAAACCTTCAAGTCCTTATCAGCAGGGCGTGATCCGGTTAATGAGTGACACTGACGTGTTTACGTGTGACACAACAATAAAACATTTCAGGTTGGGATGTCACTTCCTGGTTGAAGACAAGTGTGAGCAGGTGATTATTGCTGCATCAGCACTTTAAATGAAGCCCTCAACGCAAACACTCCCTGGTGACCTGAGCAGCGTTTCCACTTATCCAAGCTCAAGTGCCCTCTGAAAGCACACTTGGAAGGCCACCATCGCTGACACACGTCAGCAGGAAGCGTCAGTGGTCACATGGTGTAACGCCACATTCGGTCCTCCGCACGCAACGTCAGCTTTGGTACACGAGTACTGAGGACCATGTGACGTCACGGACAGGAAGTACTTATGGCGTCTGCTCGCTTTAGCTGGCAGGGCTCATGGCTTTCAACAGTGCCAAGGAGAAGCCAGAGCTTGAAAACCCTCTTCTGTCGTTTGGTATCACTTATACTTCTGGCTGAGATACGTAAACAAATATGTTTGTTCATTAGAGATGGACAACTATTAATAATAAACTTTACTACAGACAAAATCATCCTTCACATTCTTCCTAAGTGTGGTCCCAGTCATAAAAATTTTAAAAATAAGTCATCTATTATTTTCTTCCAATGCTTAAATCTCTAGATTAACTTAAGCTCTGTCGATATAAAGTTTAATTTGTATTTTTTTATGTTTGACGCTCTTTTTGTTGTGGAAAATCTTGTTTTTTTTAATGGCAAAAACACAAAATATGCAATATTTTTAATTGTCAAAGTGTAATATTTGATGTGAAGTAACTGAAGCCTTATATAGAATAGAATGAATATAATAGAATGCCTTGTATTGTCACTATACGCAGGTACAATGTCACTATACGCAGGTACAATGTCACTATACACAGGTACAATGTCACTATACACATGTACAATGTCACTATACACAGGTACAATGTCACTATACACATGTACAATGTCACTATACACATGTACAATGTCACTATACACAGGTACAATGTCACTATACACAGGTACAATGTCACTATACAAAGGTACAATGTCACTATACACAGGTACAATGTCACTATACACAGGTACGATGTCACTATACACGGGTACGATGTCACTATACACGGGTACAATGTCACTATACACAGGTACAATGTCACTATACACAGGCACAATGTCACTATACACAGGTACAATGTCACTATACACAGGTACAATGTCACTATACACATGTACAATGTCACTATACACATGTACAATGTCACTATACACAGGTACAATGTCACTATACACATGTACAATGTCACTATACACATGTACAATGTCACTATACACATGTACAATGTCACTATACACAGGTACAATGTCACTATACACAGGTACAATGTCACTATACACAGGTACAATGTCACTATACACAGGTACAATGTCACTATACACAGGTACAATGTCACTATACACAGGTACAATGTCACTATACACAGGTACAATGTCACTATACACAGGTACAATGTCACTATACACAGGTACAACGTCACTATACACAAGTACGATGTCACTATACACAGGTACGATGTCACTATACACGTGTACAATGTCACTATACACAGGTACAATGTCACTATACACAGGTACAATGTCACTATACACAGGTACAATGTCACTATACACAGGTACAATGTCACTATACACAGGTACAATGTCACTATACACAGGTACAATGTCACTATACACAGGTACAATGTCACTATACACAGGTACAATGTCACTATACACAGGTACAATGTCACTATACGCAGGTACAATGTCACTATACGCAGGTACAATGTCACTATACACAGGTACGATGTCACTATACACAGGTACGATGTCACTATACACAGGTACGATGTCACTATACACGTGTACAATGTCACTATACACAGGTACAACGTCACTATACACAGGTACAACGTCACTATACACAAGTACGATGTCACTATACACAGGTACGATGTCACTATACACAGGTACGATGTCACTATACACAGGTACAATGTCACTATACACAGGTACAATGTCACTATACACAGGTACGATGTCACTATACACGTGTACGATGTCACTATACACAGGTACAATGTCACTATACACAGGTACAATGTCACTATACACAGGTACAATGTCACTATACACAGGTACAATGTCACTATACACAGGTACAATGTCACTATACACAGGTACAATGTCACTATACACGTGTACAATGTCACTATACACAGGTACAATGTCACTATACACAGGTACAATGTCACTATACACGTGTACAATGTCACTATACACGTGTACAATGTCACTATACACATGTACAATGTCACTATACACAGGTACAATGTCACTATACACAGGTACAATGTCACTATACACAGGTACAATGTCACTATACACGTGTACAATGTCACTATACACGTGTACAATGTCACTATACACAGGTACAATGTCACTATACACAGGTACAATGTCACTATACACAGGTACAATGTCACTATACACAGGTACGATGTCACTATACACAGGTACGATGTCACTATACACGTGTACAATGTCACTATACACAGGTACAACGTCACTATACACAAGTACAATGTCACTATACACAAGTACAATGTCACTATACACAGGTACGATGTCACTATACACGTGTACGATGTCACTATACACAGGTACGATGTCACTATACACAAGTACAATGTCACTATACACAGGTACGATGTCACTATACACGTGTACGATGTCACTATACACAGGTACAATGTCACTATACACAGGTACAATGTCACTATACACAGGTACAATGTCACTATACACAGGTACAATGTCACTATACACAGGTACAATGTCACTATACACAGGTACAATGTCACTATACACAGGTACAATGTCACTATACACAGGTACAATGTCACTATACACAGGTACAATGTCACTATACACAGGTACAATGTCACTATACACAGGTACAATGTCACTATACACAGGTACAATGTCACTATACACAGGTACAATGTCACTATACACAGGTACAATGTCACTATACACAGGTACAATGTCACTATACACAGGTACAATGTCACTATACACAGGTACAATGTCACTATACACAGGTACAATGTCACTATACACAGGTACAATGTCACTATACACAGGTACAATGTCACTATACACAGGTACAATGTCACTATACACAGGTACAATGTCACTATACACAGGTACAATGTCACTATACACAGGTACAATGTCACTATACACAGGTACAATGTCACTATACACAGGTACAATGTCACTATACACAGGTACAATGTCACTATACACAGGTACAATGTCACTATACACAGGTACAATGTCACTATACACAGGTACAATGTCACTATACACAGGTACAATGTCACTATACACAGGTACAATGTCACTATACACAGGTACAATGTCACTATACACAGGTACAATGTCACTATACACAGGTACAATGTCACTATACACAGGTACAATGTCACTATACACAGGTACAATGTCACTATACACAGGTACAATGTCACTATACACAGGTACGATGTCACTATACACAGGTACAATGTCACTATACACAGGTACAATGTCACTATACACAGGTACAATGTCACTATACACATGTACAATGTCACTATACACAGGTACAATGTCACTATACACAGGTACAATGTCACTATACACAAGTACAATGTCACTATACACAGGTACAATGTCACTATACACAGGTACATTGTCACTATACACAGGTACAATGTCACTATACACAGGTACAATGTCACTATACACAGGTACAATGTCACTATACAAAGGTACAATGTCACTATACACATGTACAATGTCACTATACACAGGTACGATGTCACTATACACGTGTACAATGTCACTATACACAGGTACAATGTCACTATACACATGTACAATGTCACTATACACAGGTACAATGTCACTATACACAGGTACAATGTCACTATACACAAGTACAATGTCACTATACACAGGTACAATGTCACTATACACAGGTACATTGTCACTATACACAGGTACAATGTCACTATACACAGGTACAATGTCACTATACACGTGTACAATGTCACTATACACATGTACAATGTCACTATACACAGGTACATTGTCACTATACACAGGTACAATGTCACTATACACAGGTACAATGTCACTATACACAGGTACAATGTCACTATACAAAGGTACAATGTCACTATACACATGTACAATGTCACTATACACAGGTACAATGTCACTATACACAGGTACAATGTCACTATACACAGGTACAATGTCACTATACAAAGGTACAATGTCACTATACACATGTACAATGTCACTATACACAGGTACAATGTCACTATACACAGGTACAATGTCACTATACACAGGT
>NC_084757.1:34040031-34085031 GCF_033978785.1 Entelurus aequoreus
TTTTAATTGTTTTGATTGATTGTTTTAATGCTGGCTTTGGCAATGTAAACGTTTGTTTCCCATGTCAATAAAGCCCCTTTGAATTGAATTGAATTGAATTGAGAGAGAGAGAGAGAGAGAGAGAGAGAGAGAGAGAGAGAGAGAGAGAGAGAGAGAGAGAGAGAGAGAGAGAGAGAGAGAGAGAGAGAGAGGAGAGAGAGAGAGAGAAAAGTGTCTGAAATTGTAGTCAGTAAATTCCTCAGCACTTCCTGAGAGAAACTTATCTTGGAGATAAAATACACACTTTCCTAAAATAACTGACAACTCTACATGGACCACACACACACATCCTCTCTCTCTCTCTTTTGCACACACACACACATCCTCTCTCTCTCTCTTTTGCACACACACACACACACACACTCACAAACACTCTCTCTTGCATACACACACACATTCTCTCTTACACACACTCTCTCTCTCTCTCTCTCTCTCTCTCTCTCTCTCTCTCTCTCTCTCTCTCTCTCTTTGCACACACACACACGCTCACAAACACTCTCTCTTGCACACACGTTTACACACACACTCTCTCTCTCTTTTGCACACACACACTCTCTCTCTCTTTTGCACACACACACCCTCTCTCTCTTTTGCACACACACACACACACTCACAAACACTCTCTCTCTTGCACACACACACACACACTCACACACACACTCTCTCTTTTGCACACACACACACGCTCACAAACACTCTCTCTTGCACACACGTTTACACACACACTCTCTCTCTCTTTTGCACACACACACTCTCTCTCTCTTTTGCACACACACACCCTCTCTCTCTTTTGCACACACACACACACACACTCACAAACACTCTCTCTCTTGCACACACACACACACACTCACACACACACTCTCTCTTTTGCACACACACACACGCTCACAAACACTCTCTCTTGCACACACGTTTACACACACACTCTCTCTCTCTTTTGCACACACACACTCTCTCTCTCTTTTGCACACACACACCCTCTCTCTCTTTTGCACACACACACTCACAAACACTCTCTCTCTTGCACACACACACAACACACACACACTCACACACACACTCTCTCTTTTGCACACACACACAAACACACACATTCTCTCTTGTACACACACACACACACACATATTATGGTTATGTTATGGTTATGGTTTTGTTTTGTTATGGTTATGTTATGATTATGTTATGGTTATGGTTTTGTTTTGTTATGGTTATGTTATGGTTATGTTATGGTTATGGTTTTGTTTTGTTATGGTTATGTTATGATTATGTTATGGTTTTGTTTTGTTATGGTTATGTTATTATTATGTTATGGTTATGTTATGGTTATGTTATGGTTTTGTTTTGTTATGGTTATGTTATTATTATGTTAGGGTTTTGTTTTGTTATGGTTATGTTATTATTATGTTAGGGTTATGTTATGGTTATGGATATGCTATGGTTATATTATGACTATGTTATGGTTACACTATATGGTTATGTTATGTTATGTTATGGTTATGTTATGGTTCTGGATATGTTATGATTATGTTATGTTATGTTATGTTATGTTTTGCTATGTTTTGTTATGGTTCTGGATATGTTATGATTATGTTATAGTTATGGATATGCTATGGTTATGTTATGATTATGTTATAGTTACACTATATGGTTATGTTATGTTATGTTATGGTTTTGTTATGGTTCTGGATATGTTATGATTATGTTATGATTATGGATATGCTATGGTTATGTTATGATTATAGTTATGTTATGGTATGATTATGTTATGTTATGATTATGTTATGGTTACACTATATGGTTATGTTATGATTATGTTATGTTTATGGTTATGTTATGATTATGTTATGGTTACACTATATGGTTATGTTATGTTTATGGTTATGTTATGTTATGGTTATGTTATGATTATGTTATGGTTATGGTTACGGTGTTAGTTTATTTGGAACATGCATCACATATTTCCACTTTCTCATGACATGTCCGAAAAAGAGTAGGAAACAAGCAGAGACTATTTAATCCCACACCTTTTCCTAGCGTAGTCATTTCTAACAATTTAAATATTAGTTTGTACTCAAGCTGTAACAGTGAATAAATACTTCAATAATAAAATAATGCAACACAATCTTGTGATCCTGAGACGAATAAAAACACTTTCAGTGTGTGATAATAAACATAGCACTACTAATAATGTTATTACATAAATAATAATAATAATGATGTATATAAAACATTATTAAAAAATACCGGTGATAAAAAAAAATAATGAAAAAATATTTGATAATAAAATATTCATGATAATAATAAAATAATAAAATAATAAGAATATAATGATTATACATAAAATAAAAAAGTATTTGTTTTACATTTTTAAACTGCTTTGAATTGCTGTTGAGCAACCTTGAAAAAAAACCCTTATAAAATAAAAGTATTGTTAAAAGTATTATTATATTATTATGATAATAGTAATTCTAATAATTTGTTCTCCATACCCAGCTATCGTCTGTGTGTGAGGGAGCACACACCTTTCTTTTCCTTCTTCTTTTGATAAATACAACTTCATAAATGAATTAATAATTTAAAAAGAAGATTTTGGTTACTTAGACGAGTAGAAACACTTTTTCCCTTTTAGTGTGTAATAACAATCATAATAATAATAACATTACTATTATTACATTATTAATAACAATGATTAATAACAACTTTCAGTGTGAAATAATAATCAAAATAATAATATTATTATTATTAAAATATTTTTTTTAAATATAAAAAATGTTTTTTTCATATTAAAATATTTTTTTTAATATTAAAATGATAATATTATAATTATTATATTAATAATTATACATCCAAAATATTAATGTAAGAATAAAACATTCTGCTAATAAAAGTAATGATTAAAAATGCTGATAATAAAACAATACAAATAATGATAATATAATAACACAATTAGGGAGGTGTACTTCCCTGCTTAGGCTGCTGTCCCCGCGACCCCACCTCGGATAAGCAGAAGATAGATGGATAATAAATCAAAAATATTAATTGTGATAATAAAATATTATGATAATACAAGTAACAATTACAATGATAATAATAAATAATAATGAAAATTATAATAATACAAATAATAACAATAATCATAATGATGAAAACAATGTTTTTTTTAACATTTTTAACTTAAACATACATTGTTAAAAATAATTATTATATTATCTTAATAATTAATAATAATTTAATGATAATAATAATAGTTCTTCCTATTCTGCTTCTTTTGATGAACCAACTTGAAGACTTGGTGAGGGGGTGTAGGGCTGGGTTCTTGTTCCCTGCTAACATTACATTTTAACATCATGCTAGGCTAGCAATATTAGAGTAGCTATGTAAGCTACATGCTAACATTATATTTTAACACCGTGCTAGGCTGTCAACACTGGCATAGCAATGTGAGCTACATGCTAACATTATATTTTAACATCATGCTAGGTTAGCAACACTAGCATACCTATGTGAGCTACATGCTAACATGGCATTTTAACACCATGCTTGGATAGCAACACTAGCATACCTATGTGAGCTACATGCTAACATGACATTTTAACATCGTGCTAGGCTAGCAACACTAGCATACATTATACATACATTAATATGAGCTACATGCTAACATTATATTTTAACATCATGCTAGGTTAGCAACACTAGCATACCTATGTGAGCTACATGCTTACATGACATTTTAACATCGTGCTAGGCTAGCAACACTCGCATAGCAATGTGAGCTACATGCTAACATTATATTTTAACATCATGGTTGGTTAGCAACACTAGCATAGCAATGTGAGGTACATGCTAACATTATATTTTAACATCGTGGTTGGTTAGCAACACTAGCATACCTCTGTGAGTTACATGCTAACATGACATTTAACATGATGCTAGGCTAGCAACACTAGCATACCTATGTGAGCTACATGCTAACATGGCATTTTAACATTGTGCTAGGCTAGCAACACTAGCATACCTATGTGAGCTACATGCTAACATGCCATTTTAACATTGTGCTAGGCTAGCAACACTAGCGTAGCAATGTGAGCTACATGCTAACATTATATTTTAACATCGTGCTTGGTTAGCAACACTAGCATACCTATGTGAGCTACATGCTAACGTGACATTTAACATGATGCTAGGCTAGCAACACTAGCATACCTATGTGAGCTACATGCTAACATGACATTTTAACATTGTGCTAGGCTAGCAACACTAGCATACCTATGTGAGCTACATGCTAACATGCCATTTTAACATTGTGCTAGGCTAGCAACACTAGCGTAGCAATGTGAGCTACATGCTAACATTATATTTTAACATTGTGCTTGGTTAGCAACACTAGCATACCTATGTGAGCTACATGCTAACATGACATTTTAACACCATGCTTGGTTAGCAACACTAGCATACCTATGTGAGCTACATGCTAACATGACATTTAACATGATGCTAGGCTAGCAACACTAGCATACCTATGTGAGCTACATGCTAACATGACATTTTAACATTGTGCTAGGCTAGCAACACTAGCATACCTATGTGAGCTACATGCTAACATGCCATTTTAACATTGTGCTAGGCTAGCAACACTAGCATAGCAATGTGAGCTACATGCTAACATTATATTTTAACATTGTGCTTGGTTAGCAACACTAGCATACCTATGTGAGCTACATGCTAACATGACATTTTAACACCATGCTTGGTTAGCAACACTAGCATAGCTATGTGAGCTACATGCTAACATGACATTTAATATGATGCTAGGCTAGCAACACTAGCATAGCAATGTGAGGTACATGCTAACATTATATTTTAACATCATGCTTGGTAAGCAACACTAGCATAGCTATGTGAGCTATATGCTAACATGACATTTTAACATCTTGCTAGTTAACAACAATAGCATACCTCTGTGAGCTACATGCCAACATTATAACATCGTGCTTGGTTAGCAACACTAGCATAGCAATGTGAGCTACATGCTAACATGACATTTTAACACCGTGCTTTGTTAGCCACACTAGCATAGCTATGTGAGCTATATGCATACTACCTATGTGAGGTGGGCGACGGGAGGGGGCGGGGTCAGGAGGCGTGTCTTGTGACGGCGGTGCTGTGTGTTCCCGGCAGGATCGACAGGAAGATGTCGTGCAGTCACACCAACTACAAGCTGGACGAGGCGCAGGCCATCTTCCACGAGCTGCGCAGCATCAAGAAGACCATCAGCTCGGGAGAGAAGGAGAGGCAGGACCTCATCCAGGTGTGTGTGTGTGTGTGTGTGTGTGTGTGTGTGTGTAAGTGTGTGTGTAAGGGAGTGTAAGTATATGTGTGTGTATGTGTGTAAGTGTGTGTGCGTGTAAGTGTGTGTGTAAGTGTGTGTGTTTGTGTGTGTAAGTGTGTGTAAGTATATGTGTGTGAGTGTATGTAAGTGTGTGTATGTCTGTGTATGTGTGTAAGTGTGTGTGTGCAAGTATATGTGTGTGTGTGTAAGTATATGTGTGTGAGTGTATGTACAAATTTCATGGCTGCAACACGTGCCAAAGTAGTTGGGAAAGGGCATGTTCACCACTGTGTTACATGGCCTTTCCTTTTAACAACACTCAGTAAAGGTTTGGGAACTGAGGAGACACATTTTTGAAGTGGAATTCTTTCCCATTCTTGCTTGATGTACAGCTTAAGTTGTTCAACAGTCCGGGGGTCTCCCTTCTGATATTTTAGGCTTCATAATGTGCCACACATTTTCAATGGTAGACAGGTCTGGACTACAGGCAGGCCAGTCTAGTACCCGCACTCTTTTACTATGAAGCCACGTTGATGTAACACGTGGCTTGGCATTGTCTTGCTGAAATAAGCAGGGGCGTCCATGGTAACGTTGCTTGGATGGCAACATATGTTGCTCCAAAACCTGTATGTACCTTTCAGATGTGTAAGTTACCCATGTCTTGGGCACTAATACACCCCCATACCATCACACATGCTGCCTTTTACACTTTGCGCCTAGAACAATCCGGATGGTTCTTTTCCTCTTTGGTCCGGAGGACATGACGTCCACAGTTTCCAAAAACAATTTGAAATGTGGACTCGTCAGACCACAGAACACTTTTCCACTTTGTATCAGTCCATCGTAAATGAGTGAAGCCGACGGCGTTTCTGGGTGTTGTTGATAAACGGTTTTCGCCTTGCATAGTAGAGTTTTAACTTGCACTTACAGATGTAGCGACCAACTGTAGTTACTGACTGTGGGTTTTCTGAAGTGTTCCTGAGCCCATGTGGTGATATCCTTTACACACTGATGTGGCTTGTTGATGCAGTACAGCCTGAGGGATGGAAGGTCACAGGCTTAGCTGCTTACCTGCAGTGATTTCTCCACATTCTCTGAACCCTTTGATGATATTACGGAGCGTAGATGGTGAAATCCCTAAATTCCTTGCAATAGCTGGTTGAGAAAGGTTGTTCTTAAACTGTTCAACAATTTGCTCAGGCATTTGTTGACAAAGTGGTGACCCTCGCCCCATCCTTGTTTGTGAATGACTGAGCATTTCATGGAATCTACTTTTATACCCAATCATGGCACCCACCTGTTCCCAATTTGCCTGTTCACCTGTGGGATGTTCCAAATAAGTGTTTGATGAGCATTCCTCAACTTTATCAGTATTTATTGCCACCTTTCCCAACTTCTTTGTCACGTGTTGCTGCCATCAAATTCTAAAGTTAATGATTATTTCCACAAAAAAAATGTTTATGAGTTTGAACATCAAATATGTTGTCTTTGTAGCATATTCAACTGAATATGGCTTGAAAAGGATTTGCAAATCATTGTATTCCGTTTATATTTACATCTAACACCATTTCCCAACTCATATGGAAAAGGGGTTTGTATATGTGTGTGTGTGTGTGTGTGTGTGTGTGTGTGTGTGTGTGTGTGTGTGTGTGTGCTCGCGCACAGGGTGCATGTGATGCGTCAGTGCGTTAGATTTGTGGCAGAAGGTGCTTGTAGTTTGTGCATGCTGCATGCTGCTCCTGCTTGCTACTCTCTGCTTACAGCTATCGCCACCAGCTAGCCCCTGGGTGGGTGAAAAGAGGAGCCGAGTGCGTAAGCCTCCTCCTGCTGGTACAAAGCCTCTCCACCACCAAGACTCCTGTGGTGCCTCCTCGTGGCCACGCACGGTAAACTGCGTCTTTGCGGACGCAGGCTAAACTGTAGGGGATCTCGGAGCAGCAGTGGGCCCCAGAGGCGAGACGTGCAGGCCCACCGGTGTGTGGACACGCCCTGGCGTCCGCCAACCACTGCCCCATCTATGGGTTAAATAGTGTTTGTGGGCCTGGCTCGCAGGGTGTAGTGATGCGTCTAGTGCAGCATGCTAGAGAGACGTTGCATGTAGGGATGCATGTGACGCATAGCTCCTGCCGCTGACTGACCCAGCTGGGTAAAGGAAGCCGAGTGCGTAAGCCTTCCGAGGTCAGTACATAGCCTCTCCTTCACTAAGACCCCTCACCTTGCCTCCTCGTGGCAGCATACAGTATTTGGAGTCTCGCGACTTCAGGCTAAAAGGTAGGGGATCGACCCGCTGCCTTGCGGGTAAGTCCAGGAAGACAAGGGCTAGGGGAGCACACCCTGAGAGAAAAGCACCGTGATGGAGGCACACGTAGGCGGGCCACGACAGACTGAGGGTTCCGGCGGCCTCCTGCAGCTATGAAGAGGTGCTGGTTGTCCTGGGTTTCCCCCTTGCCACTAGGCTCCATCTCTTTGTGGCGAAGATAGTGCGGCTGGGAACTGTGCACCCCCAGAGGCACTTAAAACATATCACCGCACAGGTCTCTGCTTCTGACCTTGGTGGATCCAGAACAGCAATTGGATTCTGAAGCACAAAGTCTGACGGCGTCAGGATGTCTGATAACGGGGGCAGGTTAGAATGAACTGGGAGCTTCTAGTCAGATCCCTGCACGTCAGCGATACAGGGCTATAATGGTCGCTATCAGCTGGGAATTGAGTGGCAGCTGATTTCGGCAGACCCCTGTATGACTGAGCAGCCCTATTTAGGAGCCACACTGCTCACCCCAAAGTTGGGGGAAGGCCTAGAAAAGGTGGCCTAAACATTGCCCACTCTTCATACCCCGGGTAGGATACCGCACCTACCGGGACATTCCACTACCGCGGTCGAAAAACAAAAAATAAACAAGTTCCCCTGAAATTGGCTACATGGAACATTAGAACCCTCCTGGACAACAACCCTGACAGGCCGCAAAGAAGAACTGCACTTGTTGCTGCTGAGCTCAGACGTTATGGTATTGACATCGCCGCCTTGAGTGAGACCAGACTTCTGGATGAGGGATCCCTAAAGGAAGAAGGCCAAGGTTATACATTTTTCTGGAAGGGTTACCCTACAGAAGGTCCGCATCACCATGGTGTTGGTTTGGCAATAAAAAACAGCCTGCTACCCAGTTTCACTGAAACACCTACCGGCATAAGTGAAAGACTCATGTCTGTCCGTATTCCCCTTGCAAAACACCGCTACGCAACTCTTCTCAGTGCCTATGCGCCAACTTTACCATCCGAGAATGAGGCAAAGGACCGTTTCTACCAGGAACTAGATGAGGCCCTACAGCGCATCCCTAGCAGTGACAAAATCCTCCTGCTTGGTGATTTTAATGCCAGGGTGGGGAAAAACCACCTCATATGGAAAGGAGTGATTGGGAAGCACGGTATCGGGAAGGTCAACAGCAATGGCATGAGGCTACTCAGTCTCTGTGCTGAGCATGACCTGACAATCACCAACACAATCTTCCAACAGAAAAATAAACACAAGGCTTCCTGGATGCACCCACGATCCAAGCAATGGCATCTGCTGGATTACGTCATCGTGAGACGCAAGGACACCAAGGACGTGCACATCACCCGTGCAATGCGAGGTGCTGACTGCTGGACTGACCACCGCATGATTATCTCCAAGTTGCGAGCGTCAGTACGTCCCCCTGTTCGTCTCCGAAAAATTGGAAAGAAGCGGTTGGACTGTGCCCGGCTTGAAGCAGACGAGGCCCGGAACAGCCTTCGATCCTCCATTGCAGGGAAGCTCCAGGAAATCGACCCCTTCCTGAGCCCTGAAGGCAGTGTTGATGACAACTGGACCTGCCTTAGCTCAAAGCTCTATGAGGCTGCAGCCGAGTCTATTGGCTACCGCCGTAGGAGGCATCAGGACTGGTTCGACGAAAATTCAGATTCCATCAGAACCAAACTGGACACCATGCACAAGGCCCATAACGCAGCCCTGAACAACCCTACATCCGTCAGGCTAAAGCAGCACTGGAGAACATCAAGGAAGGAGGTACAGTCTGTTCTACGAAAACTGAAAAATGACTGGTGGACTGACAAGGCTCAAGAAATTGAACATTTTGCAGTGAAGAACGACATGCACAACTTCTATAATGCTGTGAAAACCATCCATGGCCCCAGGAACTCCTCTCTCTCACCGGTGAAGTCGGCTGATGGCTCAACCCTCATAAAGGACCAGAAACAAGTTGTGGATAGATGGGCGGAACACTTCCAGACACTTTTAAACCAACCTGCCACCCCTGATCTGGCAGTGCTGGATGAGCTGCCCAGCTACCAAACTATTGAAGAACTGGATCTTCCACCAACCTTCTCTGAAGTCCTGGCTGCAATTAGGTCACTTAAGAACAACAAGACCCCTGGCCCGGATGGCATCCCTGCAGAGATCCTTAAACAGGGAGGCTATCTCTGTACCAGAGCAATTTTCCATTATATTGTTGATATATGGAAGCGCGGAGCAGTCCCCCAGCAATGGCGGGATGCAAATGTTGTAACCATATATAAAGGGAAGGGTGAGAAGTCTGTCTGTGGTAATAGTAGAGGAATATCCCTCCTGTCTGCTGCCGGCAAGGTTCTAGCCAAAGTGATGCTGTCAAGACTCATACAGAGCATAACGGAACACCTGTTGCCTGAGTCTCAATGTGGCTTCAGGAAAAATCGCAGCACTGTGGATATGATCTTCACAACACGCCAGCTACAAGAGAAGTGTCGGGAACAACATCAAGATCTATACATGGCGTTTGTGGACCTATCAAAGGCTTTTGATACGGTCAACAGAGACTTGCTCTGGGCGGTCCTTCTCAGGGTTGGTTGCCCGCGGAAGTTTGTAAACATCCTGCAAAGTTTCCACGAGGGGATGATGGCTCAGGTGACAACAGGAGGACATGAGTCTAGGCCTTTCAAGGTATCCACAGGTGTCAGACAGGGCTGTGTGCTTGCACCTGTACTATTCAACATCTTCCTCATGAGTGTCACCTGGCTACTGCACAAAGAAGTTGAGGGGAGCAGTGGTGTGCTGGTGGATTACAGGTTGGATGGAAGCTTATTTAACATCAGAAGGCTGCAGGCGGCTACCAAGGTCAAAACTGTGAACATCGTGGAATTACAGTATGCTGATGATTGTGCCTTCGTGGCACATACATCAGAGGCTTTGCAGGCGACGTTAACAGCTGCTGTGAAGGCCTATAGTAGACTGGGTCTCACTGTGAACACTGTAAAGACGGAAGTACTGTGCCAGTGGAACTCCCCTCCGCCAACTCGACCACCATCACCTGTCTTTAACATCGATGACAAGCCCCTAGCAATAGTCCCAGACTTCAAATATCTTGGGAGCATCCTCTCCGAAAACTGCAGCATGGACAATGATGTTCAAAATCGAATCAGGTCTGCCTCAGCCTCCTTTGGTAGACTGCGTAAGAGGGTGTATGTGAACAAAGACCTCAGCATACGTACCAAGGTGGCAGTCTACCAAGCCATCTGTGTCTCCACACTATTATATGGCTGTGAAGCTTGGACCCTGTATCGCCGCCACATCCAACAGCTGGAGAACTTTCACATCAAGTGTCTCCAGCGGATCCTTGGGCTGACATGGCGTGATCGTGTACCACACACGGAAGTCCTGAGTAAAACTGGTACCAAGAGCATGGAGGCCACTTTTCTCCAGTACCAACTGCGATGGGCCGGCCACACCATCAGAATGTCAGTTGATAGACTTCCGCGACAACTGCTGTATGGTCAACTTCATCATGGCCAGAGATCTGCAGGTGGCCAAAAGCGGAGATATAAGGACCAACTGAAAATAACTCTCAAGAGGTGTGGAATACAGCACACACAGCTGGAAAGCTCTGCCTCAGATCGTCCTCTCTGGAGGCAACTCTGCCATGCAGGCCTTCAACATTTTGAAGAGGAGAGAAGCGCAGCGAGGGAAGGGAAACGCCAGAGGAGGAAGATGGGCCCTGCAGCCAAGACCACAACAAACACTGACTTCATATGCCCCCATTGCAATAGACCATGTGGCTCTCGTATTGGACTTTTTAGTCACCTCAAAACTCACCAATAGAAGAAGTGGAAGTCATCATCGGATACGATGGACTACCATAAGCAAGTAAGTGTGTGTGTGTGTGTGTGTGTGTGTGTGTGTGTGTGTCACCCACCTGGCCTTTCCTACACACGCACGTCAGCGTCTCGTTCTGCCAGACAAGCACAAAAAAAACAACCCAGAAATGAGGAGTTAGCGCAACAAAGACGATGATTCAGGGTTGAAGCACATGATGTGTGGAAGGCAAGGATCTGCTCCGTCACATGTGCAAACTTATTTATATTTATGTTTACAGTATCATGTAAACAATATTGTGTGTTCGTGTGTGATCCACTTTTGACGTATACACTGTGACTGTGTACTTGTCCAATGTAATACATGTCATGTATCACATGCAACTATGTAACATTAGGGAGTGGCACAGGAGGACACACACATTAGCAACACTAGCATAGCTGTGTGAGCTAAATGCTAACATTACATTTTAACATCATGCGAGGTTAGCAACACTAGCATAGCTATGTGAACTAAATGCTAACATTTTAATATCAGGCTAGGTTAGCACCACTAACATAACTATGTGAACTAAATGCTAACATTACAATTTAACATCATGTTCGGCTAGCAACACTAGCATAGCAATGTGAGCTACATGCTAACATTACATTTTAACATCATGCTAGGGTAGCAACACTAGCATAGCTGTGAACTACATGCTAACATTACATTTTAACACCATGCTAGGGTAGTAACACTAGCATAGCTGTGAACTACATGCTAACATTACATTTTAACATCATGCTAGGTTAGCAACACTAGCATAACTATGTGAACTAAATGCTAACATTTATATTTTAACATCGTGCTAGGTTAGCAACACCAGCATAGTGATGTGAGCTACATGCTAACATTACATTTTATTATCATGCTAGGTTAGCACCACTAGCATAGCTATGTGAGCTACATGCTAACATGCCATTTTAACATCGTGCTAGGTTAGCAACACTAGCATAGCTATGTGAGCTACATGCTAACATGCCATTTTAATATCATGCTAGGTTAGCACCACTAGCATAGCTATGTGAGCTACATGCTAACATGACATTTTAACATCATGCTAGGTTAGCAACACTAGCATAGCTATGTGAGCTACATGCTAACATGACATTTTAACATGGTGCTAGGTTAGCATACTAACTTGGTGAACAACTAAATGATCAAACGTACAATTCCCACATTTGTAAATGAATAGTTGCCTTTATTTTTAAGATGTGTAGCGAAGCCTGTTGTTGTGTTTTTTTTACAGCTGAGTTTATGGTCATCTTTGGTGTATTTCTTGGCAGAGTCTGGCCAAGCTGACAGTGAACCTGCAAGGCAGTCTGAGTGCGGGCGACTCGGCTGGCGAGGCGGGCATCAACAGTGCTGGGGCGCCATGCGAGCCGGGCGGCGGGCAGCAGCTGTACTGCGACTCCGGCTGCCAGACTGACATCATGGGCGAGGTAGCACACTCTGCCGTGGCAACATCTTGCTAAAAAAACATTAAAAATACATCAAGAAACATCATTCGTAAACAAAAACAAAGCTTTCAAATGCTCATGCTAGCCTCAACAAACCTCAGTTACATATTTTATTTCTTTACTGTTAACATTCTATTTTTTTTTTTACAAATTTTGCATGTGTAAGCCTTACAGATATTTTAGGGTTAGGGTTATATATTTTGCTACAGTACTTCACGCACTTAACTGTTAGCATGTTCAAACGTTAGCATGTTAGCATACTCGCTCTTTTGGCTGATTTTGCACGTGTAAGACTTATTGTCAAATATTTTGTTACTTCACGCATGTTAACTGTTAGCATGTTCGAATGTTAGCATGATAGCTTTTTAAGCCAATTTCTGCATGTATCAGCCTCACAGTCAAATATTTTCCTACTTGACACATGTTAACTGGTAGCATGTTCAAACATTAGCATGCGAGCTTTGTTAGCTAATTTTGCATGTACAAATATGTTGTTCACTGTTAGCATGTTAAAAAAGTTTTTAGTGTGTTAGCCTGATAGCTTTTTTTTTTTTAGCTAATTTTGCATGAATAAGCCTTACAGTCAAATATTTTGCTACTTCATGCACATTAACTGTTAGCATGTTAAAGTGTTAGCATGTAGCATGCTAGCTTTTATAGCTAATTTTGCATGAATAAACCTTATAGTCAAATATGTTGCTACTTCATGCATGTTAACTGTTAGCATGTTAAAACGTTAGCATGCTAGCTTTTATAGCTAATTTTGCATGAATAAGCCTTATAGTCAAACATTTTTCTACTTCATGCATGTTAACTGTTAGCATGTTAAAACCTTAGCACGTTAGCAAGCTAGCTTTTTTTTTTGTTAGCTAATTTTGCATGTGTAAGCCTTACAGCCAAATATTTTCCTACTTAAGACATGTTAACTGGTAGCATGTTCAAACATTAGCATGATAGCTTTTTAAGCCAATTTTGCATGAATAAGCCTCACAGTCAAATATTTTCCTACTTGACACATGTTAACTGGTAGCATGTTCAAACATTAGCATGCTAGCTTTGTTAGCTAATTTTGCATGTAGAAATATGTTGTTCACTGTTGGCATGTTAAAAAAGTTTTTAGTGTGTTAGCCTGATAGCTTCTTTTTTTTTAGCTAATTTTGTACGAATAAGCCTTACAGTCAAATATTTTGCTACTTCATGCACGTTAACTGTTAGCATGTTAAAGTGTTAGCATGTAGCATGCTAGCTTTTATAGCTAATTTTGCATGAATAAACCTTATAGTCAAATATGTTGCTACTTCATGCATGTTAACTGTTAGCATGTTAAAACGTTAGCATGCTAGATTTTATAGCTAATTTTGCATGAATAAGCCTTATAGTCAAATATTTTGCTACTTCATGCATGTTAACTGTTAGCATGTTAAAACCTTAGCACGTTAGCAAGCTAGCTTGTTTTTTTTGTTAGCTAATTTTGCTCGTGTAAGCCTTACAGCCAAATATTTTCCTACTTAAGACATGTTAACTGGTAGCATGTTCAAGCATTAGCATGATAGCTTTTTAAGCCAATTTTGCATGAATAAGCCTCACAGTCAAATATTTTCTTACTTAACACTTGTTAACTGGTAGCATGTTCAAACATTAGCATGCTAGCTTTGTTAGCTAATTTTGCATGTAGAAATATGTTGTTCACTGTTAGCATGTTAAAAAAGTTTTTAGTGTGTTAGCCTGATAGCTTTTTTTTTTTAGCTAATTTTGTACGAATAAGCCTTACAGTCAAATATTTTGCTACTTCATGCATGTTAACTGTTAGCATGTTAAAGTGTTAGCATGTAGCATGCTAGCTTTTATAGCTAATTTTGCATGAATAAACCTTATAGTCAAATATGTTGCTACTTCATGCATGTTAACTGTTAGCATGTTAAAGCGTCAGCATGCTAGCTTTTATAGCTAATTTTGCATGAATAAGCCTTATAGTCAAACATTTTTCTACTTCATGCATGTTAACTGTTAGCATGTTAAAGCGTCAGCATGTAGCATGCTAGCTTTTATAGCTAATTTTGCATGAATAAGCCTTATAGTCAAATATTTTGCTACTTCATGCATGTTAACTGTTAGCATGTTAAAACCTTAGCACGTTAGCAAGCTAGCTTTTTTTTTGTTAGCTAATTTTGCATGTGTAAGCCTTACAGCCAAATATTTTCCTACTTAAGACATGTTAACTGGTAGCATGTTCAAACATTAGCATGATAGCTTTTTAGCCAATTTTGCATGAATAAGCCTCACAGTCAAATATTTTCTTACTTAACACTTGTTAACTGGTAGCATGTTCAAACATTAGCATGATAGCTTTTTAGCCAATTTTGCATGAATAAGCCTCACAGTCAAATATTTTCTTACCTAACACTTGTTAACTGGTAGCATGTTCAAACATTAGCATGCTAGCTTTGTTAGCTAATTTTGCATGTAGAAATATGTTGTTCACTGTTAGCATGTTAAAAAAGTTTTTAGTATGTTAGCTTGATAGCTTTTTTTTTTCAGCTAATTTTGTACGAATAAGCCTTACAGTCAAATATTTTGCTACTTCATGCACGTTAACTGTTAGCATGTTAAAGTGTTAGCATGTAGCATGCTAGCTTTTATAGCTAATTTTGCATGAATAAACCTTATAGTCAAATATGTTGCTACTTCATGCATGTTAACTGTTAGCATGTTAAAACGTAGGCATGCTAGCTTTTATAGCTAATTATGCATGAATTAGCCTTATAGTCAAACATTTTTCTACTTCATGCATGTTAACTGTTAGCATGTTAAAGCGTCAGCATGTAGCATGCTAGCTTTTATAGCTAATTTTGCATGAATAAGCCTTATAGTCAAATATTTTGCTACTTCATGCATGTTAACTGTTAGCATGTTAAAACCTTAGCACGTTAGCAAGCTAGCTTTTTTTTGTTAGCTAATTTTGCATGTGTAAGCCTTACAGCCAAATATTTTCCTACTTAAGACATGTTAACTGGTAGCATGTTCAAACATTAGCATGATAGCTTTTTAAGCCAATTTCTGCATGTATCAGCCTCACAGTCAAATATTTTCCTACTTGACACATGTTAACTGGTAGCATGTTCAAACATTAGCATGCTAGCTTTGTTAGCTAATTTTGCATGTAGAAATATGTTGTTCACTGTTAGCATGTTAAAAAAGTTTTTAGTATGTTAGCTTGATAGCTTTTTTTTTTTAGCTAATTTTGTACGAGTAAGCCTTAGAGTCTAATATTTTGCTACTTCATGCACGTTAACTGTTAGCATGTTAAAGTGTTAGCATGTAGCATGCTAGCTTTTATAGCTAATTTTGCATGAATAAACCTTATAGTCAAATATGTTGCTACTTCATGCATGTTAACTGTTAGCATGTTAAAACGTTAGCATGCTAGCTTTTATAGCTAATTTTGCATGAATAAGCCTTATAGTCAAACATTTTTCTACTTCATGCATGTTAACTGTTAGCATGTTAAAACCTTAGCACGTTAGCAAGCTAGCTTTTTTTTTGTTAGCTAATTTTGCATGTGTAAGCCTTACAGCCAAATATTTTCCTACTTAAGACATGTTAACTGGTAGCATGTTCAAACATTAGCATGATAGCTTTTTAAGCCAATTTTGCATGAATAAGCCTCACAGTCAAATATTTTCCTACTTGACACATGTTAACTGGTAGCATGTTCAAACATTAGCATGCTAGCTTTGTTAGCTAATTTTGCATGTAGAAATATGTTGTTCACTGTTAGCATGTTAAAAAAGTTTTTAGTATGTTAGCTTGATAGCTTTTTTTTTTAGCTAATTTTGTACGAATAAGCCTTACAGTCAAATATTTTGCTACTTCATGCACGTTAACTGTTAGCATGTTAAAGTGTTAGCATGTAGCATGCTAGCTTTTATAGCTAATTTTGCATGAATAAACCTTATAGTCAAATATGTTGCTACTTCATGCATGTTAACTGTTAGCATGTTAAAACGTTAGCATGCTAGCTTTCATAGCTAATTTTGCATGAATAAGCCTTATAGTCAAACATTTTTCTACTTCATGCATGTTAACTGTTAGCATGTTAAAGCGTCAGCATGTAGCATGCTAGCTTTTATAGCTAATTTTGCATGAATAAGCCTTATAGTCAAATATTTTGCTACTTCATGCATGTTAACTGTTAGCATGTTAAAACCTTAGCACGTTAGCAAGCTACCTTTTTTTTTATTAGCTAATTTTGCATGTGTAAGTAAGCCTTACAGCCAAATATTCTCCTACTTAAGACATGTTAACTGGTAGCATGTTCAAACATTAGCATGATAGCTTTTTAAGCCAATTTTGCATGAATAAGCCTCACAGTGAAATATTTTCTTACTTAACACTTGTTAACTGGTAGCATGTTCAAACATTAGCATGGTAGCTTTGTTAGCTAATTTTGCATGTAGAAGCGTTCCAGTAAAATATGTTGTTCACTATTGGCATGTTAAAAAAGTTTTTAGCATGGTAGCTTGATAGCTTTTTTTTTATAGCTAATTTTGAATGAATAAGCCTTACAGTCAAATATTGTGCTACTTCATGCATGTTAACTGTTAGCATGTAGCATGCTAGGTTTTATAGCTAATTTTGCATGAATAAGCCTTATAAGCAAATATTTTGTTACTTCATGCATGTTAACGGTTAGCATGTTAAAACCTTAGCATGTTAGCAAGCTAATTTTTTAAAGCTAACTTTGCATGTATAAGCCTTGTTGTTCACTGTTAGCATGTTAAAAAGTTTTTAGCATGTTAGCTTGATAACTTTTTTTTTTTAGCTAATTTTGCATGAATAAGCCTTACAGTCAAATATTTTCCTACTTAACACTTGTTAACTGGTAGCATGTTCAAACATTAGCATGCTAGCTTTGTTAGCTAATTTTGCATGTAGAAGCGTTCTAGTAAAATATGTTGTTCACTGTTAGGATGTTAAAAAAGTTTTTAGCATGTTAGCTTGAGAGCTTTTTTTTTTTGAGCTAATTTTGCCTGAATAAGCCTTACAGTCAAATATTTTGTTACTTCATGCATGTTAACTGTTAGCATGTTAAAGTGTTAGCATGTAGCATGCTAGCTTTAATAGCTAATTTTGCATGAATAAGCCTTATAGGCAAATATTGTTACTTCATGCATGTTAACTGTTAGCACATAGCATGCTAGCTTTTATAGCTAATTTAGCATGAATAAGCCTTTTAGTCAAATATTTTGCTACTTCATGCATGTTAACTGTTAGCATATAGCATGCTAGCTTTTATAGCTAATTTAGCAAGAATAAGCCTTATAGTCAAATATTTTGCTACTTCATGCATGTTAACTGTTTGCATGTTAAAACGTGAGCATGTAGCATGCTAGCTTTTTTAGCTAATTTTGCATGAATAAGCCTTATATTCAAATATTTTGTTACTTCATGCATGTTAACTGTTAGCATGTTAAAACTTTAGCATGTAGCATGCTCTCTTTTATAGCTAATTTTGCATGAATAAGCCTTATAGGCAAATATTTTGATGCTTCATGCATGTTAACTGTTAGCATGTTAAAACCTTAGCACGTTAGCAAGCTAGCTTTTTTTATTTTATTTTTTTTAGCTAATTTTGTATGTATAAGCCTTACAGTCAAATATTTTCCTACTTAAGACATGTTAACTGGTAGCATGTTCAAAAGTTAGCATGGTAGTTTTTTTTTTTAGCAAATTTTGCAGGTATACACATTTTACTACCCGACGCTGTCTGTCTAGCATGCTAACTGTTAGTGTTTCAGTTCAAGTAGTCACTCAATTTTCTACTAGAAGGTATATTGATACATTTTGATGTATTAAATATGCTAAACTCAATCAAATATATGCTAACTAATATATATATATATATATATATATATATATATATATATATATATATATATATATATATATATATATATATATATATATATATATATATATATATATAATTTAGCATCTAATAATATATAACTTTATTAATTTAAAAAAGCCAAATAAAAAGTCAATTCTTTCAGTGCTGTTGTCTCATGAAGTCCTTTGCTCTCATATGTGATGATGTCGCCGCTAAGGACTCCTCACACCTGGTAGACAAAGTCAAAGTCAGCTGGCAGTACGAGGAGGCCAAGAAGAAGTAAGTGTTTTTACAAGACATTAGCATCAAATTTTGCAGAACATTAGCATTGCATTTCTACACCCCATTAGCATAGTGCATTTTTTTTTGCAACTTCATATAGCATTTTTACACCAAATTAACATAACATTTTCATTCTATATTTTCACAGCGCATTAGCATGACATTTTTACAGTATATTAGCCTTGCGTTTTTACACCCCGTTAGCCAAACATTTTTATGCATTGAGCATAACATTTTTACACCACATTAGCATAATATTTTTACTCATTTTTAACATTACATTAGCGTGACATTTTTACCGCACATTAGCATGACATTTGTATGCAACTTTAGCATAACATTTTTACGTGAAATTAGCATGGCAATTTTTTACAACACATTAGCCTTCCATTTTTACACCCCATTAGCAAAACATTTTTATGCATTTAGCATATAATTTTTACACCACATTAGAATTAAATGTTTAGTCTATATTACCATACCATTTTTTTAACATCAGCATTTAGCATACCATTTTTACACCACATTAGCATAATATTTTTACTCATTTTTAACATTACATTAGCGTGACATTTTTACAGCACATTAGCATGACATTTTTATGCAACTTTAACATAACATTTTACACAATATTAGCACAACATATTTACGTGAAATTAGCATGGCAATTTTTTACAACACATTTGCCTTCCATTTTTACACCCCATTAGCAAAACATTTTTATGCATTTAGCATATAATTTTTACACCACATTAGAATTAAATGTTTAGTCTATATTACCATACCATTTTTTTAACATCAGCATTTAGCATACCATTTTTACACCACATTAGCATAATATTTTTACTAATTTTTAACATTACATTAGCGTGACATTTTTACAGCACATTAGCATGACATTTTTATGCAACTTTAGCATAACATTTTACACAATATTAGCACAACATATTTACGTGAAATTAGCATGGCAATTTTTTACAACACATTTGCCTTCCATTTTTACACCCCATTAGCAAAACATTTTTATGCATTTAGCATATAATTTTTACACCACATTAGAATTAAATGTTTAGTCTATATTACCATACCATTTTTTTAACATCAGCATTTAGCATAGCATTTTTACACCACATTAGCATAATACTTTTACTCATTTTTAACATTACATTAGCGTGACATTTTTACAGCACATTAGCATGACATTTTTATGCATCTTTAGCATAACATTTTACACAATATTAGCACAACATTTTTACGTGAAATTAGCATGGCAATTTTTACACCCCATTAGCAAAACATTTTTATGCATTTAGCATATAATTTTTACACCACATTAGAATTAAATGTTTAGTCTATATTACCATACCATTTTTTTAACATCAGCATTTAGCATAGCATTTTTACATCACATTAGCATAATATTTTTACTCATTTTTAACATTACATTAGCGTGACATTTTTACAGCACATTAGCATGACATTTTTATGCAACTTTAGCATAACATTTTACACAACATTAGCACAACATTTTTATGTGAAATTTGCTTGGCAATTTTTTGCAACACATTAGCCTTCCATTTTCACACCCCATTCGCAAAACATTTTTATGCATTTAGCATATCATTTTTACACCACATTAGAATTACATTTTTAGTCTATATTAGCATACCATTTGTTTAACATCAGCATTTAGCATAGCATTTTTACACCACATTAGCATAATATTTTTACTCATTTTTAACATTACATTAGCGTGACATTTTTACCGCACATTAGCATGACATTTGTATGCAACTTTAGCATAACATTTTACACAACATTAGCACAACATTTTTACGTGAAATTAGCATTGCAATTTTTTACAACACATTAGCCTTCCATTTTTACACCCCATTAGCAAAACATTTTTATGCATTTAGGATATAATTTTTACACCACATTAGAATTAAATGTTTAGTCTATATTACCATACCATTTTTTTAACATCAGCATTTAGCATACCATTTTTACACCACAGTAGCATAATATTTTTACTCATTTTTAACATTACATTAGCGTGACATTTTTACAGCACATTAGCATGACATTTTAATGCAACTTTAGCATAACATTTTACACAATATTAGCACAACATTTTTACGTGAAATTAGCATGGCAATTTTTACAACACATTAGCCTTCCATTTTTACACCCCATTAGCAAAACATTTTTATGCATTTAGCATATAATTTTTACACCACATTAGAATTAAATGTTTAGTCTATATTACCATACCGTTTTTTTAACATCAGCATTTAGCATAGCATTTTTACACCACATTAGCATAATATTTTTACTAATTTTTAACATTACTTTAGCGTGAAATTTTTACAGCACATTAGCATGACATTTTTATGCAACTTTAGCACAACATTTTACAAAACATTAGCACAACATTTTTACGTGAAATTAGCATGGCAATTTTTTACAACACATTTGCCTTCCATTTTTACACCCCATTAGCAAAACATTTTTATGCATTTGTCATATAATTTTTACACCACATTAGAATTAAATGTTTAGTCTATATTACCATACCATTTTTTTAACATCAGCATTTAGCATAGCATTTTTACACCACATTAGCATAATATTTTTACTCATTTTTAACATTACATTAGCGTGACATTTTTACAGCACATTAGCATGACATTTTTATGCAACTTTAGCATAACATTTTACACAATATTAGCACAACATTTTTACGTGAAATTAGCATGGCAATTTTTACAACACATTAGCCTTCCATTTTTACACCCCATTAGCAAAACATTTTTATGCATTTAGCATATCATTTTTACACCACATTAGAATTAAATGATTGGTCTATATTACCATACCATTTTTTTAACATCAGCATTTAGCATAGCATTTTTACACCACATTAGCATAATATTTTTACTCATTTTTAACATTACATTAGCGTGACATTTTTACAGCACATTAGCATGACATTTTTATGCAACTTTAGCATAACATTTTACACAACATTAACACAATATTTTTACGTGAAATTAGCATGGCAATTTTTGGCAACACATTGGCCTCCCATTTTTACACCCGGTTAGCAAAACATTTTTATTCCTTTAGCATAGCATTTTTAGCACCCCATTAGCAAAACATTTTACTCTATATTAGCATAGCATTTTTGCAAATATAGCATGACTATTTTACACTACATGGCCACCCTACAACCACAGGACACTTCATTAGGCACCCTTGTACAATATGATATTATTCATAATAGAGCTTTATATAGATAATAATTGTGTACACGTCATCTGCCTCATATACTGACAATATATTATTAAATATAATAATATTTTGGTTAGTTTAATATCACATCAATTAATTTTTTACACTTCACTTTTTGGCAATAAGTATCTCTTGCCCTCTTCCTCCACAGGGTGGCACTGTTTAGCAAAAGAGTCACATAACGACAACCATCGGTTAATAAGTTGTGCGTTGCATCTGGAAACATGTCGCCAGAATAGTCCAGGCTTTATTGCTGTGATTCATGTTGCCGTGGTAACTGTTAGCATAACATCAGGGATGCCTGAGTCACTGTGTGTCATAATCACAGTTAGCGCAGCTAGCTTGTTTTGACAGCTTGTAATTGGCAACTAGAAAAACAATGCACACAGTGGTGCATGTTGGCAGGTAGAATGTGTTACTCACGCTGTAGATATGCTATCAACACACTGTAAACATGCTATAAACATATTATAGACATAATGTAAACATTCTATAAACATGCTGTACACATACTGTAAGTATGCTATAAATATACTGTACACATGCTGTAAATATGCTGTAAAGGTAATGTAAATATGCTGTAAAAATAGTAAAAGTGTGCTGTAAACATTTTATAAACATACTAAAAAAATGCTGTAAACAAACAATTATTTTAACATGTTGTGCACATACAGTAAACATTTTATAAACATGCTATAAACATACTGTAAATATGCTGTAAACATAATGTTAACAAGCTGTAAACATTAAGTAAACATAATGTCAACAAGTTGTAAACATAATGTCAACAAACTGTAAACATGACATAAATAAACTGTAAACATAATGTTAAAAAAAAACCTGTAAACATGATACAAACAAACTGTAAACATGATACAAACAAACTGTAAACATAATCTCAACAAGCTGTAAAGATAATATAAACATACTGTAAACATAATGTAAATAACTGTAAACATAATGTTAACCCCCTGTAAACATAATGTAAACAAACTGCACACATGATATAAACATAATGTAAACAAACTGTACACATGTTAGCAAAACTGTAAACATTATATAAACACACTATAAACATGATGTAAACAAACCGTACACATAATGTTAACAAGCTGTAAACAAACTGTAAACATGATATAAACAAACTGTAAACACAATTCAAACAAACTGTAAACATGATTTAAACAAACTGTACACAATGTAAACAAACTGTAAACATGATATCAAAAAACTGTAAACATAATGTAAACAAACTGTAAACATAATGTAAACAAACTAGAAACATAATGTAAACAAAATCTACACATAATATAAACACGATTTAAACAAACTGGAAACATAATGTAAACAAAATCTACACATATTGTAAACACGATGTAAACAAAATTGACACATAATGTAAACAAACTGTAAACATGATATAAACAAACTGTAAATATGCTTTACACATAATGTAAACAAACTGTGAACATGATATAAACAAACTGTAAACACAATTCAAACAAACTGTAAACATGATTTAAACAAACTGTACACAATGTAAACAAACTGTAAACATGATATCAACAAACTGTAAACATGATGTAAACACACTGTAAACATGATATAAACAAACTGTAAACATAATCTAAACAAACTGTAAACATAATGTAAACAAAATCTACACATAATATAAACACGATTTAAACAAACTGGAAGCATAATGTAAATAAAATCTACACATATTGTAAACACGATGTAAACAAAATTGACACATAATGTAAACAAACTGTAAACATGATATAAACAAACTGTAAACATGCTTTACACATAATGTAAACAAACTGTGAACATGATATAAACAAACTGTAAACATAATGTAAGCATACTGTAAACAAATTGTAAACATAATGTCAACACGATATAAAACTATACACATAATGTAAACAAACTGTAAACATGATATACTGTAGACAAACTGTAAACATGATGTAAACCAACTGTAAACATAATGTAAACAAACTGTAAACATGCTTTACACATAATGTAAACAAACGGTGAACATGATATAAACAAACTGTAAACATACTGTAAACAAACTGTAAACACAATGTAAACATGTCAACATAATGTCAACACGATATAAACAAACTCTACACATAATGTAAACAAACTGTAAACATGATGTAAACAAACTGTACACAATGTAAACAAACTGTAAACATGATATAAACAAACTGTAAACATAGTGTAAACAAACTGCAAACATAATGTAAACAAACTCTTCACACAATGTAAACAAACTGTAAACATGATATAAACAAACTGGAAACGTGATGTAAACAAACTGTAAACATGCTTTACACATAATGTAAACAAACTGTGAACATGATATAAAAAAAACTGTAAACACATTTTAAACATAATGTAAGCATACTGTAAACATAATGTAAACAAACTGTAAACATGACATTAACAAACTGTAAACATAATGTAAACAAACTTTAAACATGCTTTACACATAATGTAAACAAACTGTGAACATGATATAAACAAACTGTAAACATAATGTAAACATACTGTAAAAATAATGTAAACAAACTGTAAACATAATGTACATACGATATAAACAAACTCTACACATAATGTAAACAAACTGTGAACATGATATAAACAAACTGTAAACATAATGTAAACATACTGTAAAAATAATGTAAACAAACTGTAAACATAATGTACATACGATATAAACAAACTCTACACATAATGTAAACAAACTGTAAACATGATATAAACAAACTGTAAACATGATGTAAACAAACTGTAAACATGATATAAACAAACTCTCCACATAATGTAAACAAACTCTAAACATGATATAAACAAACCCTACACATGATATAAACAAACTGTAAACATGATGTAAACAAACTGTAAACATGATATAAAAAAACTGTCCGCATAATGTAAACAAACTGTAAACATGATATAAACAAACCCTACACATGATATAAACAAACTGTAAAACATGATGTAAACAAACTGTAAACATGATATAAACAAACTCTCCACATAATGTAAACAAACTGTAAACATGCTATAAACAAACCCTACACATGATATAAACAAACTGTAAACATGATGTAAACAAACTGTAAACATGATATAAACAAACTCTCCACATAATGTAAACAAACTGTAAACATGATATAAACAAACTGTAAAACATGATGTAAACAAACTGTAAACATGATATAAACAAACTCTCCACATAATGTAAACAAACTGTAAACATGCTATAAACAAACCCTACACATGATATAAACAAACTGTAAAACATGATGTAAAGACACTGTGCAATGTTGCTGTTCCCCTCTCCCGCCACCAGGGTGCAGAGCATCCAGCACCAGCTAGCGCAGCTGGACAGTGAGAGTTGGTCTGGGCGTGCTGAGGCCGAGCGTGACCGTGACTTAGTGCAGCTCCTGCGGGAGAAGGAGGTCCTCCTGCAGGAGCTCAGTCTGGTCAGCAGGCAGCAGCACGCACCTGACACCCTCATGCAGCTGGAGGAGGAGCGACGCCGCCTGGAGGACGAGGTGCAGAGAGCACACGCCTTGCAGAGCCAGGGAGCCAATCAGAGGTGAGAAGGGCCCTGACTCATCACCTGTGACCATATCTTCATAGTACTGTATATACTACTACTACTACTACTACTACTATGACTGATAGTACGACTACTGTGAGCAACACCTGGACGTGATGTCAACAAATATCTTCATAGTACTGTATATACTACTACTACTATTACTACTACTACTATGACTGATAGTACGACTACTGTGAGCAACACCTGGACGTGATGTCAACAAATATCTTCATAGTACTGTATATACTACTACTACTACTACTACTACTACTACTATTACTATGACTGATAGTACGACTACTGTGAGCAACACCTGGACGTGATGTCAACAAATATCTTCATAGTACTGTATATACTACTACTACTACTACTACTACTATGACTGATAGTACGACTACTGTGAGCAACACCTGGACGTGATGTCAACAAATATCTTCATAGTACTGTATATACTACTACTACTATTACTACTACTACTATGACTGATAGTACGACTACTGTGAGCAACACCTGGACGTGATGTCAACAAATATCTTCATAGTACTGTATATACTACTACTACTACTACTACTACTACTACTACTACTACTATGACTGATAGTACGACTACTGTGAGCAACACCTGGACGTGATGTCAACAAATATCTTCATAGTACTGTATATACTACTACTACTACTACTACTACTACTACTACTACTACTACTACTACTATGACTGATAGTACGACTACTGTGAGCAACACCTGGACGTGATGTCAACAAATATCTTCATAGTACTGTATATACTACTACTACTACTACTACTACTTCCACTACTACTACTACTACTACTACTATGACTGATAGTACGACTACTCTGAGCAACACCTGGATGTGATGTCAACAAATATCTTCATAGTACTGTATATACTACTACTACTACTACTACTACTACTACTACTACTATGACTGATAGTACGACTACTGTGAGCAACACCTGGACGTGATGTCAACAAATATCTTCATAGTACTGTATATACTACTACTACTACTTCAACTACTACTACTACTACTATGACTGATAGTACGACTACTCTGAGCAATACCTGGATGTGATGTCAACAAATATCTTCCTAGTACTGTATATACTACTACTACTACTACTACTACTACTACTACTACTACTATGACTGATAGTACGACTACTCTGAGCAACACCTGGATGTGATGTCAACAAATATCTTCATAGTACTGTATACTACTACTACTACTACTACTTCAACTACTACTACTACTACTATGACTGATAGTACGACTACTCTGAGCAATACCTGGATGTGATGTCAACAAATATCTTCCTAGTACTGTATATACTACTACTACTACTACTACTACTACTACTACTACTACTACTATGACTGATAGTACGACTACTCTGAGCAACACCTGGATGTGATGTCAACAAATATCTTCATAGTACTGTATACTACTACTACTACTACTACTTCAACTACTACTACTACTACTATGACTGATAGTACGACTACTGTGAGCAACACCTGGACGTGATGTCAACAAATATCTTCATAGTACTGTATATACTACTACTACTACTACTACTACTACTACTACTATGACTGATAGTACGACTACTGTGAGCAACACCTGGACGTGATGTCAACAAACCTCTTCATAGTACTGGATACTACTACTACTACTACTATTACCACTACTACTACTACTACTACTACTACTATGACTGATAGTACGACTACTGTGAGCAACACCTGGACGTGATGTCAACAAACCTCTTCATAGTACTGGATACTACTACTACTATTACTATTACCACTACTACTACTACTACTTCTACTACTACTACTACTACTACTATGACTGATAGTACGACTACTCTGAGCAACACCTGGACGTGATGTCAACAAATATCTTCATAGTACTGGATACTACTACTACTATCACCACTACTACTACTACTACTTCTACTACTACTACTACTACTACTACTACTATGACTGATAGTACGACTACTCTGAGCAACACCTGGACGTGATGTCAACAAATATCTTCATAGTACTGTATACTACTACTACTACTATTACTACTACTACTTCTACTACTACTACTACTACTACTATGACTGATAGTACGACTACTCTGAGCAACACCTGGACGTGATGTCAACAAACCTCTTCATAGTACTGGATACTACGACTACTATTACTATTACCACTACTACTACTACTACTACTTCTACTACTACTACTACTATGACTGATAGTACGACTATTGTGAGCAACACCTGGACGTGATGTCAACAAATATCTTCATAGTACTGTATATACTACTACTACTACTACTACTACTACTACTATGACTGATAGTACGACTACTGTGAGCAACACCTGGACGTGATGTCAACAAACCTCTTCATAGTACTGGATACTACTACTACTTCTACTATTACCACTACTACTACTTCTACTACTACTACTACTACTACTACTACTACTACTACTACTATGACTGATAGTACGACTACTCTGAGCAACACCTGGACGGGATGTCAACAAATATCTTCATAGTACTGTATACTACTACTACTATTACTACTACTACTTCTACTACTACTACTACTACTATGACTGATAGTACGACTACTGTGAGCAACACCTGGACGTGATGTCAACAAATATCTTCATAGTACTGTATATACTACTACTACTATTACTACTACTACTATGACTGATAGTACGACTACTGTGAGCAACACCTGGACGTGATGTCAACAAATATCTTCATAGTACTGTATATACTACTACTACTACTACTACTACTACTACTACTACTACTACTATGACTGATAGTACGACTACTGTGAGCAACACCTGGACGTGATGTCAACAAATATCTTCATAGTACTGTATATACTACTACTACTACTACTACTACTACTACTACTACTACTACTACTATGACTGATAGTACGACTACTGTGAGCAACACCTGGACGTGATGTCAACAAATATCTTCATAGTACTGTATATACTACTACTACTACTACTACTACTTCAACTACTACTACTACTACTACTACTATGACTGATAGTACGACTACTCTGAGCAACACCTGGATGTGATGTCAACAAATATCTTCATAGTACTGTATATACTACTACTACTACTACTACTACTACTACTACTACTATGACTGATAGTACGACTACTGTGAGCAACACCTGGACGTGATGTCAACAAATATCTTCATAGTACTGTATATACTACTACTACTACTTCAACTACTACTACTACTACTATGACTGATAGTACGACTACTCTGAGCAATACCTGGATGTGATGTCAACAAATATCTTCCTAGTACTGTATATACTACTACTACTACTACTACTACTACTACTACTACTACTATGACTGATAGTACGACTACTCTGAGCAACACCTGGATGTGATGTCAACAAATATCTTCATAGTACTGTATACTACTACTACTACTACTACTTCAACTACTACTACTACTACTATGACTGATAGTACGACTACTGTGAGCAACACCTGGACGTGATGTCAACAAATATCTTCATAGTACTGTATATACTACTACTACTACTACTACTACTACTACTATGACTGATAGTACGACTACTGTGAGCAACACCTGGACGTGATGTCAACAAACCTCTTCATAGTACCGGATACTACTACTACTACTACTATTACCACTACTACTACTACTACTACTACTACTATGACTGATAGTACGACTACTGTGAGCAACACCTGGACGTGATGTCAACAAACCTCTTCATAGTACTGGATACTACTACTACTATTACTATTACCACTACTACTACTACTACTTCTACTACTACTACTACTACTACTATGACTGATAGTACGACTACTCTGAGCAACACCTGGACGTGATGTCAACAAATATCTTCATAGTACTGGATACTACTACTACTATCACCACTACTACTACTACTACTTCTACTACTACTACTACTACTACTACTACTATGACTGATAGTACGACTACTCTGAGCAACACCTGGACGTGATGTCAACAAATATCTTCATAGTACTGTATACTACTACTACTACTATTACTACTACTACTTCTACTACTACTACTACTACTACTACTACTATGACTGATAGTACGACTACTCTGAGCAACACCTGGACGTGATGTCAACAAACCTCTTCATAGTACTGGATACTACGACTACTATTACTATTACCACTACTACTACTACTACTACTTCTACTACTACTACTACTATGACTGATAGTACGACTATTGTGAGCAACACCTGGACGTGATGTCAACAAATATCTTCATAGTACTGTATATACTACTACTACTACTACTACTACTACTACTATGACTGATAGTACGACTACTGTGAGCAACACCTGGACGTGATGTCAACAAACCTCTTCATAGTACTGGATACTACTACTACTTCTACTATTACCACTACTACTACTTCTACTACTACTACTACTACTACTACTACTACTACTACTACTACTATGACTGATAGTACGACTACTCTGAGCAACACCTGGACGGGATGTCAACAAATATCTTCATAGTACTGTATACTACTACTAATATTACTACTACTACTTCTACTACTACTACTACTACTATGACTGATAGTACGACTACTGTGAGCAACACCTGGACGTGATGTCAACAAATATCTTCATAGTACTGTATATACTACTACTACTATTACTACTACTACTATGACTGATAGTACGACTACTGTGAGCAACACCTGGACGTGATGTCAACGAATATCTTCATAGTACTGTATATACTACTACTACTACTACTACTACTACTACTACTACTATGACTGATAGTACGACTACTGTGAGCAACACCTGGACGTGATGTCAACAAATATCTTCATAGTACTGTATATACTACTACTACTACTACTACTACTACTACTACTACTACTACTACTACTATGACTGATAGTACGACTACTGTGAGCAACACCTGGACGTGATGTCAACAAATATCTTCATAGTACTGTATATACTACTACTACTACTACTACTACTTCAACTACTACTACTACTACTACTACTATGACTGATAGTACGACTACTCTGAGCAACACCTGGATGTGATGTCAACAAATATCTTCATAGTACTGTATATACTACTACTACTACTACTACTACTACTACTACTACTACTACTATGACTGATAGTACGACTACTGTGAGCAACACCTGGACGTGATGTCAACAAATATCTTCATAGTACTGTATATACTACTACTACTACTACTACTTCAACTACTACTACTACTACTATGACTGATAGTACGACTACTCTGAGCAATACCTGGATGTGATGTCAACAAATATCTTCCTAGTACTGTATATACTACTACTACTACTACTACTACTACTACTACTACTACTATGACTGATAGTACGACTACTCTGAGCAACACCTGGATGTGATGTCAACAAATATCTTCATAGTACTGTATACTACTACTACTACTACTACTTCAACTACTACTACTACTACTATGACTGATAGTACGACTACTGTGAGCAACACCTGGACGTGATGTCAACAAATATCTTCATAGTACTGTATATACTACTACTACTACTACTACTACTACTACTATGACTGATAGTACGACTACTGTGAGCAACACCTGGACGTGATGTCAACAAACCTCTTCATAGTACTGGATACTACTACTACTACTACTATTACCACTACTACTACTACTACTACTACTACTATGACTGATAGTACGACTACTGTGAGCAACACCTGGACGTGATGTCAACAAACCTCTTCATAGTACTGGATACTACTACTACTATTACTATTACCACTACTACTACTACTACTTCTACTACTACTACTACTACTACTATGACTGATAGTACGACTACTCTGAGCAACACCTGGACGTGATGTCAACAAATATCTTCATAGTACTGGATACTACTACTACTATCACCACTACTACTACTACTACTTCTACTACTACTACTACTACTACTACTATGACTGATAGTACGACTACTCTGAGCAACACCTGGACGTGATGTCAACAAATATCTTCATAGTACTGTATACTACTACTACTACTATTACTACTACTACTTCTACTACTACTACTACTACTACTACTACTATGACTGATAGTACGACTACTCTGAGCAACACCTGGACGTGATGTCAACAAACCTCTTCATAGTACTGGATACTACGACTACTATTACTATTACCACTACTACTACTACTACTACTTCTACTACTACTACTACTATGACTGATAGTACGACTATTGTGAGCAACACCTGGACGTGATGTCAACAAATATCTTCATAGTACTGTATATACTACTACTACTACTACTACTACTACTACTACTATGACTGATAGTACGACTACTGTGAGCAACACCTGGACGTGATGTCAACAAACCTCTTCATAGTACTGGATACTACTACTACTTCTACTATTACCACTACTACTACTTCTACTACTACTACTACTACTACTACTACTACTACTACTACTACTACTACTATGACTGATAGTACGACTACTCTGAGCAACACCTGGACGGGATGTCAACAAATATCTTCATAGTACTGTATACTACTAGTACTATTACTACTACTACTTCTACTACTACTACTACTACTATGACTGATAGTACGACTACTGTGAGCAACACCTGGACGTGATGTCAACAAACCTCTTCATAGTACTGGATACTACTACTACTACTACTACTACTACTACTACTACTACTATGACTGATAGTACGACTACTGTGAGCAACACCTGGACGTGATGTCAACAAATATCTTCATAGTACTGTTTAATACTAATACTACTACTACTATTACTACTTCTACTACTACTATTACTACTACTACTACTACTACTAATACTATGACTGATAGTACGACTACTGTGAGCAACATCTGGACGTGATGTCAACAAACCTCTTCATAGTACTGGATACTACTACTACTACTACTACCACTACTACTACTACTACTTTTACTACTACTACTACTACTACTACTACTACTACTACTACTACTACTATGACTGATAGCATGACTACTCTGAGCAACACCTGGACATTATGTCAACAAATATCTTCATAGTACTGTTTAATACTAATACTACTACTACTATTACTACTTCTACTACTACTATTACTACTACTACTACTACTACTACTATGACTGATAGTATGACTACTGTGAGCAACATCTGGACGTGATGTCAACAAACCTCTTCATAGTACTGGATACTACTACTACTACTATTACCACTACTACTACTACTACTACTTTTGCTACTACTACTATGACTGATAGTACGACTACTCTGAGCAACACCTGGACATTATGTCAACAAATATCTTCATAGTACTGTTTAATACTAATACTACTACTACTATTACTACTACTACTACTACTATTACTACTACTACTACTGCTACCACTACTATGACTGATACTACGACTACCACTGCTACTACTGCTGCTACTACCACTACTACTACGACTGATACTACGACTACCACTATCACTGCTACCACTACCACTGCTTCTACTACTACTACTACTACTGCTATTGTATATCTAGTTGTTCTTACAGTAGAACTTGAAGTAATAGTAGTAGTACTAATGCTTATAGTAGTAGAATAAGTGGTTATAGTAGTACTTGTATTAGTAGTAGTAGTGGTACTTTAGTAGTAGTGGTTGTATAAGTACTTATAGTAGTAGTATTACTTATAGTAGTAGCAGAATAATTAGTTACAGTAGCAGTACTACTTATGTAGTAGTAGTTATAGTAGTACTTGTAATAGTAGTAGTACTTATAGTCGTAGTGTGATTAGAAGTAATTGTAGTATTTGTCGTAGTTGTACTTAAAATAGAACTTGGAGTGTTAATAGTAGTACTTAAGTTGTAGAAGTTGTTATAGTAGTGCTTGTATTAGTAGTAATACTTTAGTAGTAGTAATAGTTCTAGTAGTGCTTATAGTAACGATACTAGTAGTACTTACAGTAGTAGTTCTACAAGTGCTTATATTAGTAGTTCTAGTAGTGCTTATACTAGTAGTACTTATAATAGTAGTTCTACTAGTGCTTATAGTTCTGATAATAATAGTACTTATAGTAGTACTTCTGGTAGTGATTATAGTAATGATACTAGTAGTGATTATAGTAGTACATATAGTAGTAGTTTTAGTAGTGCTTATAGTAATGATACTAGTAGTGCTTAGTAGGAGTTCTAGTAGTGCTTATAGTAATGATACTAGTAGTAATTATAGTAGTTGTAGTAGTGCTTATAGTAGTGATACTAGTAGTACTTACAGCAGTACTATTCAAGGCCTGGATAACATAATGATGTTGTTGTTGTTGTTCAGGATGCTGCAGCAGGAGAAGAGGAACGTGTTGCTGAGACAGTTGGAAGAAGCAACACGTATTACTACTTATATACACTCACAGCTTAAAAGGTACTACCGGTACTACTTATATACACTCACAGCTTAAAAGGTACTACCGGTACTACTTATATACACTCACAGCTTAGAAGGTACTACCGGTACTACTTATATACACTCACAGCTTAAAAGGTACTACCGGTACTACTTATATACACTCACAGCTTAAAAGGTACTACCGGTACTACTTATATACACTCACAGCTTAAAAGGTACTACCGGTACAACTTATATACACTCACAGCTTAAAAGGTACTACCGGTACTACTTATATACACTCACAGCTTAAAAGGTACTACCGGTACTACTTATATACACTCACAGCTTAAAAGGCACTACCGGTACTACTTATATACACTCACAGCTTAAAAGGTATTACTACTTATATACACTCACAGCTTAAAAGGTACTACTACTTATATACACTCACAGCTTAAAAGGTACTACTATTTATATACACTCACAGCTTAAAAGGTACTACTACTTATATACACTCACAGCTTAAAAGGTACTACTACTTATGTACACTCAGCTTAAAAGGTACTACTACTTATATACACTCACGGCTTAAAAGGTACTACTACTTATATACACTCACAGCTTAAAAGGTACTACTATTTATATACACTCACAGCTTAAAAGGTACTACTACTTATATACACTCACAGCTTAAAAGGTACTACTACTTATGTACACTCAGCTTAAAAGGTACTACTACTTATATACACTCACGGCTTAAAAGGTACTACTACTTATATACACTCACGGCTTAAAAGGTACTACTACTTATATACACTCACAGCTTAAAAGGTACTACTACTTATATACACTCACAGCTTAAAAGGTACTACTACTTATATACACTCACGGCTTAAAAGGTACTACTACTTATATACACTCACAGCTTAAAAGTCACTACTACTTATATACACTCACAGCTTAAAAGGTACTACAATTTATTGACACTCACACTTAAAAAGTACTACAACTTGTATACACTCACACTAAAAATGTACTACAACTTAATTACACTCACACTTAAAAAGTACTACAACTTATTTACACTCACACTTAAAAGGTACTACAACTTACATACACTCACACTTAAAAAGTACTACAACTTATTTACACTCACACTTAAAATGTTCTACAACTTATTTACACTCACACTTAAAAAGTACTACAACTTATATACACTCACACTTAAAACGTACTACAACTTATATACACTCACACTTAAAAAGTACTACAACTTATATACACTCACACTAAAAAGGTACTACAACTTAAAAAGATACTACAACTTATATACACACTTACACTAAAAAGGTACTACAACTTGTATACACTCACACTTAAAAAGTACTACAACTTATATACACTCACACTTAAAAAGGTACTACAACTTATATATACTCACACTAAAAAGGTACTACAACTTATATATACTCACACTAAAAAGGTACTACAACTGGTATACACTCACACTTAAAAAGTGCTACAACTTATATACACTCACACTTAAAAAGTACTACAACTTATATACACTCCCACTTAAAAAGTACTACAACTTGTATACACTCACACTTAAAAAGTACTACAACTTATATACACTCCCACTTAAAAAGTACTACAACTTGTATACACTCACACTTAAAAAGTACTACAACTTATATACACTCACACTTAAAAAGTACTACAACTTGTATACACTCACACTTAAAAAATACTACAACTTATATACACTCACACTTAAAAAGTACTACAACTTATATACACTCCCACTTAAAAAGTACTACAACTTGTATACACTCACACTTAAAAAGTACTACAACTTATATACACTCACACTTAAAAAGTACTCCAACTTGTATACACTCACACTTAAAAAGTACTACAACTTGTATACACTCCCACTTAAAAAGTACTACAACTTGTATACACTCACACTTAAAAAGTACTACAACTTGTATACACTCCCACTTAAAAAGTACTACAACTTGTATACTCTCACACTTAAAAAGTACTACAACTTGTATACACTCACACTTAAAAAGTACTACAACTTGTATACACTCACACTTAAAAAGTACTACAACTTGTATACTCTCACACTTAAAAAGTACTACAACTTGTATACACTCACACTTAAAAGGTACTACACCTTGTATACACTCACACTTAAAAAGTACTACAACTTATATACACTCACACTTAAAAAGGTACTACAACTTATATATACTCACACTAAAAAGGTACTACAACTTATATATACTCACACTAAAAAGGTACTACAACTGGTATACACTCACACTTAAAAAGTACTACAACTTATATACACTCACACTTAAAAAGTACTACAACTTGTATACACTCACACTTAAAAAGTACTACAACTTATATACACTCACACTTAAAAAGTACTCCAACTTGTATACACTCACACTTAAAAAGTACTACAACTTGTATACACTCACACTTAAAAAGTACTACAACTTGTATACTCTCACACTTAAAAAGTACTACAACTTGTACACACTCACACTTAAAAAGTACTACAACTTGTATACACTCACACTTAAAAAGCACTACAACTTGTATACTCTCACACTTAAAAAGTACTACAACTTGTATACTCTCACACTTATAAAGTACTACAACTTATATTCGCTCACGGATAAAAATGTACAAGACTGTATTTTATTTCCAATTTTGAAGTGGTCTCTCTCACTTCCTGTTTCCTGTCACATGACCAGCATGTCGGCCAGTTCCCTGACGGTGTCGTCCAGCAGCAGCCGAGGCTCGCTGGCGTCCAGTCGGGGCTCGCTGGCGTCCAGCCGAGGCTCGCTGAGCTCCATCAGCTTCAGCGACATCTACGGCGTCCCTCAGTACGAGCGCCACGACGGGGTGGCCGACACGCTGGAGCCGCACCTGCGCTACCTGCTGCCCCCGGAGGTGGTGTCCAGGGACTGCACCTTGTACAGCCCGGAGGCGTTGGGGGGGAGCAAAGCCAAGCGCTCCCACGACACGCCTCAGTCGCTGGCGTCCTTGTCCTCGCGCTCCTCGCTGTCCTCGCTGTCCCCGCCCAGCTCCCCCATGGACACGCCCTACCTCTCCGCCCCCCAGGACTGCCCCCTCACCCAGATGACGGAGGAGTACATGGAGCAGGCGGGCCGCGGGCTGTTGGAGGGCCTGCGGGCGCAGTCGCAGTCGCAGGACCCCGCCGCCCTCGCCGCCCTCGCCGCCGGGCACCTCGCTGACGGAAAGAACCACAGAGACGCCGGCACTCAGGGCGCCTTCAGCGGTAAGTCTCTTCAACACCAGCTGTGACAAAGTCAATCTATTCACGGAACGTGTCGATCATGTGTTTGTTCATTCACGCACGCACACACACTTACATCAAGTAATGTAAATATCTATTCACACACAATCAGCATGTACATACCTATGTCTTTCCATTCATATACTGTACACAATATGTAAAGATGTCATTCCATTCACATACAGACTTGATTTAAATACTGTATGTCCTTCCCTTCACATAAACAAAACATCCATCTATCCATTCAAATACACACATAATATTAACATGGATGGCCATTAACATAGACGGATGTTTAACATCCATCTATCTATTGAAATACAGACATCATGTCAACATGTTTGTCCATTCACGTACACAAACAATGTAAACATCTGTCTATCCATTCAAATGCACACATGGTAACATGTTTGTCCATTCATGTACACAAACAATGAAAACATCTGTCTATCCATTCAAATACACACATATTGTTAACGTGTTTGTCCATTTACGTACACACACAATGAAGACATCTATCTTATCCATTCAAATACACACATAAGGTTAACATGTTTGTCCATTCACGTACACAAACAATGAGAACATCTGTTTTATCATTCAAATACACACATAATGTTAACATGTTTGTCCATTCACGTACACAAACAATGAAAACATCTGTCTATCCATTCATATACATGTCAACATGTTTTCCATTCACGTACACACACAATTAAAACATCTGTTTTATCCATTCAAATACACACATAATGTTAACATGCGTGTCCATTCACGTTCACAAACAATAAAAACATTTGTCTATCCATTCAAATACACACATAGTGTCAACATGTTTGTCCATTCACGTACACAAACAATGAAAACATCTGTTTATCATTCAAATACATACATAATGTTAACATGTTTGTCCATTCACGTACACAAACGATGAAAACATCTGTCTATCCATTCAAATACATGTCAACATGTTTTCCATTCACGTACGCACACAATTAAAACATCTGTTTTATCCATTCAAATACACACATAATGTTAACATGTGTGTCCATTCACGTACACAAACGATGAAAACATTTGTCTATCCATTCAAATACATGTCACCACGTACGCACACAATGAAAACATCTGTCTATCCATTCAAATACACACATAATGTTAACATGTGTGTCCATTCACGTTCACAAACAATAAAAACATTTGTCTATCCATTCAAATACACACATAGTGTCAACATGTTTGTCCATTCACCTACACAAACAATGAAAACATCTGTTTATCATTCAAATACATACATAATGTTAACATGTTTGTCCATTCACGTACACAAACGATGAAAACATCTGTCTATCCATTCAAATACATGTCAACATGTTTGTCCATTCACGTACGCACACAATGAAAACATCTGTCTATCCATTCAAATACACACATAATGTTAACATGTTTGTCCATTCACGTGCACAAACAATGAAAACATCTGTCTATCCATTCAAATACACACATAATATTAACATGGTTGCCCATTAACATACAAAAGCAATGTAAACATCCATCTATCTATTGAAATACAGACATCATATCAACACGTTTGTCCATTCACGTTTGCACCACCTGCATTCTGGTGTGCAGGAGTGACTCTGCGGGGAAACAGCGCCAACAGAAGCAGCAGGAGGACCAGGAGGGTCTCCGCAGGCGTGTCCGAGGACGCCCTGGCGACCGACAGCGGCGTGTTCGAGGCGTGGGGCAGGAAGTGAGCGGCGTCCACTCCGCCTGTGAGCGAGCGACACGAAGCCAGACCTCATTTCTTGCTGCGTTGTCGTCCCAACAGGGCGGAAGAGTCCGAGGACATGTCCTTCACCAAGGAGCAGACCATCCCCAACGAGCCCCCGCAGATCCAACTGGGCCTGCTGTGAGTCCCAGTAAGCTTGTGGGCGTCCATCCTGGCCGAGGAGGACCTAACCTCACCTTGTCCCTCCCGCACGTCTGTCCAGGTGGGAGTCGGCCTCGCAGTCTCTGCGTCTGCATCTGCTCCAGCTGAAGAACCTCAGCAGGTCCGCCGTGAGGGACGGACACAAAGTGTGAGTGAGCGCTTGTCCTGACAGACCTGCTGGTTTTTTTTGTAGAATCTGTTTTAAAAATATGCTTTTAGACCATCTTTTTTTTTTTTTTTTTTTCAAACATTGATTTAAATGACATGAATTGTCTAGCAAACATCAGATGTAGTTTTTCTCCCCACAGGTAGAATTAATAACGATACTGATGATAAATACAGTAAGAAACCACAGACAGATGTCAACATAAAACCACATTCCTGAACGACCTTAGACAGAGCACACAAAAGGCTCATCAGCCACCCACATTTCAATTGTGATTCTATTAGGGTTAATTTGTTTATTTGTGTCAGTTTCTCCTACTATTCTGCCCTCCTGAATGTAAGTATTTAGTTGGACGGATATGTAAACAGTTCTTCCATTTAGGGACTTCCAGGTTGAGCTTGTTTATTTAGACTGACCATGCGTCCTCTTTTCCCCGGACATGTCCTCTTTTGCGGAGCTGTCCGGTCGGAGTTTCTTAAATGCCTCAAATGTCCGGCATTTTGAGTTAGGGTTGCATGTATTTTCAATGTACGTTCAGCATACTTGCCAACCTTGAGACATCCGATACCGTGGTTAAGGGCGTGGTTAATAGGGGAGTATATTTACAGCTAGATTTCACCAACTCAAGTATTTCATAAATATATATATATATATATATACACTACCGTTCAAAAGTTTGGGGTCACATTGAAATGTCCTTATTTTTGAAGGAAAAGCACTGTACTTTTCAATAGAGATAACTTTAAACTAGTCTTAACTGTAAAGATATACACTCTATACGGGACGGCGTGGCGAAGTGGGTAGAGTGGCTGTGCCAGCAATTGGAGGGTTGCTGGTTACTGGGGTTCAATCCCCACCTTCTACCTTCCTAGTCACGTCCGTTGTGTCCTTGGGCAAGACACTTCACCCTTTGCCTCTGATGGCTGCTGGTTAGCGCCTTGCATGGCAGCTCCCGCCATCAGTGTGTGAATGTGTGTGTGATTGGGTAAATGTGGAAATACCGTCAAAGCGCTTTGAGTACCTTGAAGGTAGAAAAGCGCTATACAAGTATAACCCATTTATCATTATTATTTATATACATTGCTAATGTGGTAAATGACTATTCTAGCTGCAAATGTCTGGTTTTTGGTGCAATATCTACATAGGTGTATAGAAGCCCATTTCCAGCAACTATCACTCCAGTGTTCTAATGGTACAATGTGTTTGCTCATTGGCTCAGAAGGCTAATTGATGATTAGAAAACCCTTGTGCAATCATGTTCACACATCTGAAAACAGTTTAGCTCGTTACAGAAGCTACAAAACTGACCTTCCTTTGAGCAGATTGAGTTTCTGGAGCAGCACATTTGTGGGCTCAATTAAAAGCTCAAAATGGCCAGAAAAAGAGAACTTTCATCTGAAACTCGACAGTCTATTTTTGTTCTTAGAAATGAAGGCTATTCCACAAAATTGTTTGGGTGACCCCAAACTTTTGAACGGTAGTATATATATATATGTATGAAATACTTGACTTTCAGTGCATTCTAGCTATATATATATGTATATATATTTATTTTATTATACATATAAATAAAATAAATACTTGAATTTCAGTGTTCCGGGGGCTATCCAGTAGATGGCAGTATTGTCCTGTTTAACTTCTCTGTTCATGACTCGGCCACCGTATTCAATGGAGAAGTCTGTTTTACAAAATGTACAGGCAACATAATTACATACCCCTTCCCCTTCGAACTGTCCTGGATGAACTGAAATTCTTGTTTCCATTCGTTTTGGAACTTGCAAGCGTATTTCTTCATCTTGCTCGTCGACGGCGTCGCCATGTCTGTAACTTCCTCGTTCTTCTGCTTCTTCTCCTTGTTGTGTGCGCAGTTGTGCACTCTACTCTCTAAAAGCCGTAGATGTTATGACGTCATTGGGCAGGCAAGCTGTTTATATTGTGGGAAAGCGGACGTGAGAACAGGCTGTCCCCACTCAGGTCCGCATTGAGCTGGAGGGGGCGTGGCCTCCAGCTCCGGCTGAATACCGGGAGTTTGTCGGGAGAAAATTTCTGCCGGGAGGTTATCGGGAGAGGCGCTGAATACCGGGAGTCTCCCGCTAAAAACGGGAGGGTTGGCAAGTGTGACGTTCAGGGTTAAGAAGGGGTTAAAAACAAAACAAATTGTGAAGGTGTGCGCACGCAGCAGCATTCGTGAGGGAGGGGCAGAGACAGAGAGAGCGAGAGAGCGAGGGATTGATTGATTGATTGAAACTTTTATTAGTAGATTGCACAGTACAGTACATATTCCGTACAATTGACCACTAAATGGTAACACCCCAATAAGTTTTTCAACTTGTTTAAGTCGGGGTCCACGTTAATCAATTCATGGTAAAGGGAGTGGAGAGACAGACAAGACACCCGGTTTGCTTGTTTGTTTTTTTATTGTATCGATTATCGCTTTCCGCCAGTGTTTTGTTTTGTTTATATTTGACGGGTCAAATTTCCTTCCCCTTTTACGGCGTTTTTATTTTGATTCGCCAAAAGTTTTATCAATGACAAATACTGCCTCAGTTTGCACTCGGACAAGTTTACCGCGAGGGGCTGTCAAAATAAAGACTTCATGGCAAACACTAAGGTGAGTGTAAAGTCAACATTTTTAACTCCAATATATTAGTTATTTTAGTTTTTGTGAGTCCATGGAAACTTCACTTTTATCTCCCGCTGGTTCCACATCGTTCGAGGATGGGGACAGGTTAGCTGTTAGCTTCAAGCTAACCAGCACCCGAGCAGACTCTTAGCTGTTAGCTTCAAGCTAACCAGCACCCGAGCAGACTCCTCCACCCCAAAAACATACATTGCAGGTCAAAAAACGGGGGGAAATTGTTTGCCTTTTGAAGTGTTAATGTGCGAGGAGTGTTCAAAAGGAGTCTCTTGGAGAAGTGGCTGACAAGTTAGCATCGCTGACAGTGACGTCATCACCGTCATTGTTTACTGAAGCAGAGAGAGAGTTATGATAAATGCGCATGCGTCGCCAGGCTCTGCTTTTTATCCATAGATTTATCAGATTTAATTTTTATCTATAGCAGGGGTGTCAAAAGTGTGCCCCGAAGGCCATTTGCGGCCCACAGCTAATGTTTTAAAGGCCTACGGCACATTCTAAAAATACTATTAAAATAAACAAAAACATAACAGAAGTGAAATAAAAAAGCTTAAAGGGGAAATGTAATTTAGAAAAAGTTGCAATGTTGACTAATAAAACAAAGCTGTTTTTTTTTCTTTCAAACTGTCATTGCTCAAAACATAATATTGAATCAAAATCAATGTTGTTATGAATTATTGACCTATCAAAGGTTCCGATTACTTCACATCAAATATTCCACTTTGACAAATATTTTTGGTGGAAGATTTTGCATATTTTGTGTGTTTGCCATTAAAAACATAGTTTTGTTTGACAAAAAAGGGCGGAAAACAAACAAACAAAAAAAAAACATTAAAAAAACTTAAACATTTAGAAATGAGGAATAGATGTGAAGTTGATGTGAAGTGAAGTGAAGTGAATTACATTTATATAGCGCTTTTTCTCAAGTGACTCAAAGCGCTTTACATAGTGAAACCCAATATCTAAGTTACATTCAAACCAGTGTGGGTGGCACTGGGAGCAGGTGGGTAAAGTGTCTTGCCCAAGGACACAACGGCAGTGACTAGGATGGCGGAAGCGGGGATCGAACCTGCAACCCTCAAGTTGCTGGCACGGCCGCTCTACCAACCGAGCTATACCGATGTAGACTCCAGAGATTTAAGCGTTAAATATAAAATGTATGTATGCCCTGGCACACCATTATCATCATTTCATGACCCAAGCAAAACATTTTTTACACTTTTATACTGAAATAAATACACCTGCAACTTATTCAATAAAAACATAGAAAAAACTACCAAAGTTCAGATCCATAAAGGAAAGAAGAAAGTGAATGAATGTTTATAACTGAATACATTTACATATGCATACACATTTGTTTTCTTTTTTATTATTTTTTAAAAATGAATTAACGATTATCACAACCTTTTTCCAAAACACAATATAGAATGTGAGATATAACAGGATAATGCATACATTTGTCATTTGTGTTCAAAACGCTTACAAATAAGTGGGACCCCAAAAATATACTGTGGGACTCCATTTTTATGACTTGATGGGGTCCCTGGGACCCCATTTTGAAAATTCCTAGCGCCAACACTGCTGTCAACAGAGGAGAAAAAATGCTTTATTTAAATAAATATATTATTTATAAAGCAAGTTCGAGTATCATTACCAAATTTTCACCTAGTCCCGGCCTTGGCACGCATATATGTGTCCTCTTTTTGGGATTTCAGAATATGGTCAGCCTACTTTAAACCCGCTAGCTTGATGCTAACATACAATGTATTTTGCCATTGACAGGCTAAAAATAGCATCTCAATCACCATCTATTTAGACTGTTGCAAACGTCCACAAAATGACATTTAGAGAAATAAAAGTTGACATAAAAGAGCAAACATTCAACTACTTACAGGCATATATTCTCCAAAGTCTGACGAAGTAAAGTTATGACTGCCGACTTTGTACTTTTGCTAAGCTAGCCTGCTTAGCAAAAGTACAAAGTCATTTTGCTAAGCAGGCTAATGTCAACATGTTTGTCCATAGGCTGCGAATGTCAAAACTATACATATACATTCTTTTATGTGCTTAGTTTTAGTAGTAGTGCGCTAGCTTGATGCTAACATACAATGTATTTTGCCATTGACAGCCTAAGAATGTACATTAATGCACATGAAATGCCAAAAACATGTACAAATGTCAAATCCGCACTACAGTCTCATATGAACAAAAACAAGCAACTGAAACTATACAGTAAAAAAGGTCGTGTGCTAGCTTGATGCTAACATACAATGTATTTTGCCATTGACAGGCTAACAGAAATTAGCATCTCAATCGCGATCTATTTAGACTG